>NC_084708.1:25538551-25848318 GCF_033807575.1 Cydia pomonella
ATCAATTTAAAGTTACTCGCCAAACTGCTTATGCGGTTTGTTGACGAGACAGCGCTCATTTTTTACATTTTTATGCACCTAAAAAGGTACCGTACTTAACCCCTTACCGCATATGCAACCTATATACTCGTATATGGCTGATATAATCTTCTACTCTATTGACATATATATGTAGTTTATCTATATATATATATATGTGTTATTTATTTATATATGTAGTTATTTAACGCCAAATATCACTTTTAGTTTAAGAGTTGTTTTGGAATGTAAAATTAGAAATAGTTTTCAAGTAGTTAAGAACTATTATAGTTTTACAAAAACTAAGTTTTATAGAAATAATTCAACATTATTAGATTTGCAGAAAACGCATATTTTAGAATTTTTGGCCAATGAGGGCTACCATTTTTGTTATCAGTCGGCGCCACTGCAGATGGAGGTCCAGAAAAGACAACGTTCCAAATTCGCCTATGCTTATAAATAAATAAAAAATTGTAATAGGTATACACAAGAGTATTTAACGTATAAATTTTCCGTTTTTTCAATCTGTTTAATTTTCATATATTTTAGTTGGCATGTATTTAAAACCACTAATGTTTACCATGACTAATCAAAACAGAAAGAAGATTTACCACAATTGTGAATAAGGAGTGAAAATTCTCAATAAAAAAGCTTGTAACCCCCAAAAACACTATGCATTGGCATTTTGAAAGACCTCCGTCTACACTAGCGCCCCTAGCGGCAAAATTAAACGCGTTTGCCCCCATTCGTCTTAAAGTCCCCAAAACAAAGTACCACAATAGTAGGCGCCTTAAAACAAGTTTGACAAGTGACGTATGTCAACTGACAGGTTATTCTAGTTGTCAATCTGTAACGGGTCCCTGTTGTAAACATTAATGTGTATATATAATTATCAATACGTCATCTGTTTTTTTTATACCACGTCGGTGGCAAACAAGCATACGGCCCGCCTGATGGTAAGCAGTCACCGTAGCCTATGGACGCTTGCAACACCAGAGGCATTACATGCGCGTTGCCGACCCTTTAAAAACCTGTACACTCCTTTTTTGAAGAACCCCATACTGTAGCCCCTCGGGAGAACCTCGGCAGGAAGCTCATTCCACAGCCGAAGCGTTCGCGGGAGGAAATTCCTCTTAAACCGCACAGTACGCGACCATTTAGGTTCTAGGTTGTGAGGATGAACACCCTGCCGACGGCGAGCGGTGCGGTGATAGAAAGCGGCCGTTGGCATCATGTCAAACAATTCTTCAGAGCACAGCCCATTGTACAAGCGGTAGAACACACACAAGGAGGCAAAGTCTCTCCTTAGACTTAAAGGTTCAATACCGCTTGTGAGTTTGTCTATCTGTTGTCTACTATTCACCATATTATCGTCACGTTGACCGAATTGTGGAACAATTTTAGACACAGATGTGCAAGTTTCGGAAAGTTTCCAAAAATTCAAATAACATCACAAAAGTATGAGAAGTTTGCGAATATTTCCATGTCAAAATTTCGGGAGCATGTAAACTTTCCGACAGGAGCAGCAGACAATAGGTAGGTTTTGTTGTTTTAGTCAAATTTCAGAAAAAATATTTTTCAATAATTCCCACGGGTTTTCCCAAGGGTACGAGGTTCTTCAAAAAAGGAGTGTACAGATTTTTGAAGGGCCAGCAATGCGCATGTTATGCCTCCATCCATTAAAAAGTGCCCATGCACTTTTGAAATTGGGTGTTGTACACGGAATGCAAATAAGTACGACAGAAAAAAAAAGCGTTTTTAATGTTATGTCTTAGTACAAAGTAGTCTCGGAAAATGTCAAAGATACGGTTGATTACGCTTAATTTATCTACTTTCTAATGCAGATTGGTAGACAAGTGAATAATGATTCGTGGGAATAATTAACCAGTTATGATAAATTTTATTGCGTTCTTTTTTGGGTTTAGGGTCGGCAACGCGCATGTAACTCCTCTGGAGTTGCAGGCGTACATAGGCTACGGAGATTGCTTACCATCAGGCGGGCCGTATGCTTGTTTGCCACCGACGTAGTATAAAAAAAAAAACTTTCCATACGTGTATCGGGAATACTAGCGATTATTGCGACATAAATTCAGACCAAGCTAAGTTGGCAGTGATTTTTATAGCTCAGAAGACGGTAGACGTGTTATTTTAAACGTCAAACTTCGATAAAATTATAACGTTGTCTTAACACTTGCTACGTCTGGTATATCAATATCGCTGCTAACTTATCTTGGTCTGACTCTATCACTTAAAATTTTCCGTTATTTGTATACGTTCTAATTAATTTAAATTGAAATCAATACAACTATTAACAAAACAGTAAACATTTATTTAAAATTCAAGGTTTTACATTTTAAGAGATCGTAATTTTATATTAAGCTAATTAATTTACATTATTTACAACAAATATAAAGTCTAGTTTTCATAGCATATATACCTATAAAAGAATAGTCATAATTACCTACATGTACGAACTAGACACTTAATGAACATTTGAAAAAGCCTCACAAGTAAAAGTATCACCTGGTCACCAGTGCACTGATCTAAATTACGAGTATTATTTTTATATTGCGGTGAAAATTGATAGTATATATTAATATTAGAGTATTAACACAACTGACATCACGATCCAGTGGATCGGATCCACCCTGTGGAGTCAAATCGGGTACTACATGTAGATCTTGCTGCCAGTGTGTTATTTGCTTTAGAAAATAAATAAATTAAAATAGTAATGATATTGCTACTTACCAATTAATCTGTGAGTAATTTTATAATTATTATTTAACTTTTATTTACAGGTAAGAGTCTTCAACATAATCCATAGGTAAGTCGGAATCATGGTGGGACAAATATAGGAAAATCTACTTACTAATTAGTAGGATTAGTTATATTGTAGCAATTCCTATATATAATAACACATTGATTTTATATTCTCTTTCCAATGTTTTATCAATAAATTGGCACCTGTTCATCTGCTAGGTAATTTGAACAAAAAATATGAAGATGTGTTCATCTGCTGGGTAATTTGAACAAAATATATGAAGATACAACGCCTATTTCTCGGAGGGGTAGGCAGAGACCATGGATTTCTAGTTGCTTACGATCCTGACATACCTCTATCGCTTCCTTCACTTTCATAACAATCCTTATACACGCCTACATAAATAGCGATAAACTATTTTGTAAATGTATACGTAAACAGCTAACTAGGTCAACTTGGCGTATTTACTAACATGCCTTCAATTCCACATGTTTCATCCAATTTTCCTGCTCGCTCCAGGAAAAGTTATTTCCGTGCAAGTTATGATAACCCGCCGATAATCTTCGGATTCTCGGCTTATCGCTGATAGAACGGTGGGTCAAGGAGCGACTTAACACTTAAGATACCATCGGGGATGTTGCGTACCGCGTTTCATCTAATCAAAGTATAACTAAACTACCGTACATACACACAGAATAGATAATAGTACAGAAGATTCACTAAAACATGGTTTTTGAAAGGAAATCAATCATCGTCTCATTTCTTTTGCAGTTTGATCGTGAATAATTTGACTGTAAATACTAAAATGTCATTTATACTGATAATTTCCGATTCGCATTACAATTCGATGGCCTTAGTTTCTTGTCATTTCTTTTATCTATTCTTTGGTACAATATAAGGACTTAGCGACTGGCATTCATTTTTACTGGGCTTCAATTTGAATACCTGAATCATAATAATTATAATTTTAATTTTCAACAGGCTTAACAGTCATATAATTACACTATCTGTTTATCTAATTACTACCATCAACCATTCTTACGCCTTCGAAACTTAAGATTCTGTCCGTCTTTCCTAGGACCCTTCGCTGTAGCCTGTTCATCTTTTCTAGAACCGTACGTACAGGGCAGGTATTTTTTTGTCTATGGTCGCATATAGCATACCAAATGCCATAATGTCTTCGGCAGTGACGCGTGAACTAACCTAGCGATGACGAGAAGAGTTGGCGAAGATGCTTCTGCGAGGCCTTTGCTTTGTCCAAGGTTATAAAAAAAGTGTGCCTCGTGAAGGCTTCAGCTCGGAGTCATGGGCGAAGGGCCGTTTTACCTACGCCTACGCCACTGGTTTTGGAATTTCGCGACCTGCCGATTGCCATATCAAGCAATTTTATGAGCTATAACCATAATTTAGCTACACTATATACTTTCAAGTCGTACTGTTTGCTCTTCTAAAGTTTCTTTCACAGCAAGCATTTTGTATCCATCACGTTTCCAGATGAGTGGTTTTTCGGCTGGAGAATCTGATGATGGCCTCAATAGTCCACGGGACCACGCAGCACAAGTTGCAGACTGTGAGCATGTAGAACGCTATCTCGTAGCTGTCAGTGTAATCACGGACGAAACCTGAAAATATGATATCATCAGTAGGTGAAACACAGAAGAAGTTCATAAAGGTAACAGCTATCTAGTTGCCAAGTGGCTAATATCTCTTTTTACATATATGATAAGGACCCTGCCCAAATGTTAACACATTTTTATGTAACTTTTATAATGAGTTTTTCTGCTGTATACAGAACAACTGGGGTTTTAGGTAACCCACGGTTTTTGACAACCACACCTATATGAAAGGTTATTGAGGCTAATTTAGAGTACGTTCTAAGGAAAGCAGATATACTTCGTTCGCAAAGCGGCTGTAGTATGGTCGCATTTTGGCACTTGTCACTATGCCTATCACTTTCGCACTTACATGCTTGTTAGAACGTAATAAGCATAGTGACAATTGATAAAAATGCTACGGTCGCTGATCGCTTTGCTGAGCTGAACAGTATTAAATTCCAAAAAAGTAGCAGCACGGCGTGCAATCTAATCTTCAGTGGAAAAAAATAGGATGATAAAAACTTTGCTAACGAATAATGCAAAGTCTCCAAACTATATTAGGGACTGGAGACAAAATCGTCTTGCGAACGGAAGCTTGTACCGTTTCAATGAACATTGACTAGCTACATTTGGCCCAAAACCATCTTGTGCAAATATGCTGGTTTCCAGCAGTGGGACTTGTAGCTGGACTTAAATGATGATCCAAATGTTACAAAAAATAACACAAAGCGGATATAAATATGATTGGCCAAATACTTCCACATATTTATTCACGAACCATTCCGTATTTTATTTACGCATGTTGCCGCTTGTTTTATCCCGATTAATGTAATTCTGGCTTCGCGGAAATAACATGTTTATTTTTGACTGCTATATTGAAGCGAAATTGCTTATTTGATAGTTTATATGTTATGACCTCGCTACGTATTTCGGAATATTTAGTCGCTTTGAGATGATTCCTCTTATATTTGGGGACGCATTTGAAGTATTCCACGAATCCACGATTAAGTTTTGATAATAAATAAACATTCCTTTAATATAACTGAAATGCCTATAAATATTTGCCTAAACTGCGATGGTAAACTTACGAATTTAAACGAAAAAAAAAAGTTAAAAGGCTTTTATATTATAATTATATGTAAACCCAAGAAGCTACGTGTGTAGTATAGATATGGTTTTTCCTTAATAACCCCAGGGTGGCTAAAACTTAAATTGGTCATTGATCTGTCAATAGCTCGACTCGACGAGCCCCTATGCGGGCTCTGCTAAGATTTTACTGCTACAGTATTCTGAACCTTATATGTACATGTATGAGATGTTATTTAAGTTGGGAGTTGTAGTTAGGAGTACAATCAAGGATGAAATCTTGTGGGAGTAATAGGGATTAGATGTTGACGTATCGCATAGGCGGTTGCGATAATTTTGCAAATTCCAACGGTAAAACTATAAACAGAGCAGTAGATTAAGGATTGTAAATATCAAGAAATTTAATTTACACTGCTGATATATACACATGTGTCTAGTTATGGCATTACATTATGAGGAAACAAACTTGAGAACAGTTATTGAGAGATACATAAAATATCTATCTATTTAAGGCTATGTTCTGGGTAAATAACTGACTACACCGGAGCTTGACGCCGTGAAATTGCGTTTATGTCATACATTTGCTATATAAACAATGCGTCAACGTCTGTTGTGCCTGTGTAGCTAATTTTGAATATGAATGTAAAATTTTACTTTGATTTTTCTTACCTATCAAAGGTCCGACGCTCAAACTCAAGGCTCCAGTGATCAACATGTACAGTCCATACGCCGATGGATACCGCTCAATAGGCACATGCTCAGCCATGACAATAGGTTGCGCTATATGCAGCAGAGACCGTAAGGAGCCCAAAATGCCGGTCAGGATCAGAAGCGGGAGGTAGGTGGTGCATTGCGTGAGAACTGAAAAAGAATAAACACAGTTGATAATTTACATGATGATGATGATGATGATCTTTCCGGCCGATTTCGACCATGGCGACCACTTCGACTCCTAGTTAGGTCGGCGCTCATGCGCCCGAAGATGGCTGACATAGCCGATCTTCGAGGTGAACCCCCGCGCACATTGAGGGCACGTGAGGACACCAGCTATGTAGTGGTAGTGAATGGACGCAGGCTGGCGCGTTTTCAGCTCGTCGCGTTTAGCGTCGAGGTCAGCTTTACGTTGCTCCTCGAAATCGCGCACATTGCCCCGCACCAGCCTGCGCTACTCAGGACGATGTGCTGCCAAACCTTCCCACCGAGAGGCGTCAATGTTGCATCTTTTAATGTGTCGTTTCTGAACATCTTTGTATCGGAGGATCATTAACATATATGGCTAACGTCACAAAATGACCCATAAGACAAATTTATTGGTGGGTGTTTTTAGCTTCTGAATAATCTATTTTGAGACCTATATGGCTACCACAAGCTTATCACTGGCCTGACACTGACATATTTGTTAACATCTGACATATTACCTAAATATGTACTTTGGTAATTTTAAAATTCTAATCACCCCACTTTGCACATTCAGGTTTTTGAGCAGATTTGTCATATTGGGCTTTGATGAACTAAAAATAACCCAACATGACCTTCGGTGTCAAAAATATATTGCTCTGACATTTCCAAAACGAGATTCTACCGTCATTTTCCAATGCCAAGGATCTGCTGACGTAAATTGTTGGAAGTGTTTAGTTTTCTATGTAGTTCAAATATTTGCATAACGGGTCCCAACGCGAACTTTATTTAATTTTACTATGTTATTCGTTATAAATTATATTTTGGCTAACTGCCATCCTACCTTTGGGCCTACAATAGACACATTGACGAACTGCAGAGCAATTAACATTGCTCTTATTATTAATGGTTAAAATAAAAAGTAAATAGCGAAAAAAAAATGTTGGCGCATCACCACTAATCACGACACGACCACTATTTTATCTTTTTCCCATTCAACTCGTTTTATTGGAAGATAACGCGATTGCACATTAATGCAATCAAAATGTAAATAACTATGCTAATGAGATAGTTACTCGGCATTCCGCTTTAATCCAGTTAGATAATGTTTAATCACCTAACGACGAACACCCGCCTGACGATTTACAAATCTCATTCTGATCAGACACAATATGTCACTGGTAATTTATCCTAAGAACAGGAAGGTAAGAAACACAAAAGTTTTTCTGGATTGTAAATTACACGACGAAAGTCGATGGATGTAATTATTTAAAACAAAGTCAGCAACATCTACTTTTTTACTTGCTGGTGTTTCTGACTTTGCTTCTATATAATTCAAATCATAGTGATATCAATATTCTTAGTCATAACAAATAGGCAGAGCGAGTATGAATATTGTCAGGCGGTATGTTTTGGTTACTGAACATGTGTAAACAAATGGCTTACCTATCCGGAATATCGCGGTGAAGAGGGCTCCAGAGTAATACATGTAACGGCTGTTCAAAGTGAAGAAATGTCCGGTGACACCAAGCAGTAACCTCGCTGACATATCAGTGGCGCCGCCTACCGCTATGATGGTTGCTATCTCGCCCTGAGAAAGAAATAAGACTATGATTTGCTGTATTATCACCCTCTTCTAATCCGTTTTGGGTAATGGCGTCTTTCATAACTTTTAAAATTAGAGATTGCTGGCCTAGATTCATTATTTAAAATAGTAATAATAATGTCATAATTAATGAATTATGTCACATCCTACGCACCGTAGACCCATTATTTTGGTAATCCGCTATTCATTTACATTTTCTCATATTCATAAACTAGATTTTTCGGTAGTGTATGTATAAAAATACCTGATTTCGATAGCACATATATTTAGAAAACGAGTATTTTATCTAATTAGAACAAGCAGGTATTTTAAGGCTATCTGATCTATATAGTTTCATACAATTATTGTTGAACTATTTTACATGATAAAGGTACTATAACTTTTTTATTTATAATTAATTCCAACTAATTTTTTTTACACCCTTAGGTATCTTTGAATCTGAACATCGTACTATATTACGCATTGTTCATAAAATTCATAATTGTTCTTTTCCATCAAAATATCCATTCAATAATATTATACTCTCAACAAAACTTTGACTGATTGGTGGACGTTTACACCTCCAAGAAAAGAGCGTATTCCCGTCTTAAGGTCCGACACCATACTCACAACCCCACTGGTGTTGGAAACCTGTCCATAGGCTACGGTAATTGCTTACCCTCAAGCGATTCGTCTGCTCCTTTGCCTTTTATATTATTAACCCTTGGAGTGGTAGGGCCGTCGACTCCCGACCGATTATGTCATTTAAATTTCAAATTTGATTGAAAGAAATAAAATCAAAATTCCAATAACTCAAAAACGACATATGCCCTTTGAAGAGTTAAAAAATCTTTGGATCTTGGCAATAAAGTTTACCAATTGTTATAGATAGTGTTAACAATGGTAGTTTTGATAAAGACTTGCTGCTTACCCGACTTAAGCCGTTTTTGCCCAAAAACATCGGCTCCAAAGTGAAGAACGTGAGGTCAGCGAAAAAAGCCAGCGACATCCCGAAAGCGATGTTGTCGAATATCCAGTCCTTCAAGAGCGTCAAATCTAAGAACTCCGCGACAGTTTGCCTGGAATAATGGAATTGCAATGAATTGATAGTTCTACGTTGCTATTAATTAGTACGGGCATAGAAAAGATCTCAATTCGTAAGGGTTAAAGACATTCCGTCTACCTTAATTGATAATTTAAATATGAGAACTTCTTGGCAATTTTAGGACACATAAGGAAGATTTCTTAATTGAAAATTGAACACCTATGTTGCATGAATCGAAAGTTAATATATATTTAACTCAGATTATGCTGCCAGTCTTGTTAGTTAATTTAAAATAATCATTTGAAGCTTTATTTTTAATTGTATATGTATGTTCTATGAGTATATACCGTAACTCCTTATTATTATAAGAGAATTATATCACGATCATACGAGAAACCATTTGCAAATTCTCAAGCTTTTGAAGCTTACCAACTCACTGAGATTTCACAACGCATTTAAAAATGACTTCCCTTCTAATTAATTTCAAATCCGCTTGTATAGCTCATAAATTGTCAGTCATATTAAAAGATTAATAATTAATTACCATTTTCCGTCTTTGTTCTTTATGATCGGCATTGGCTCCGCCGCGATACCTCCAAAATTGCCCAAACTCGACACCGAAGCGGCTTTGTACAAGTTCTCAATATACACGTTGTCTGATGAGTTGAATCTGCTATCTGTCTTCCCGTCCTCGGGTATTAGGACCACTGGAATGCTTAATCTCCTTGAGTCGGTTAATTTCGGTACAAAGAGAAAATCGGAAGATTTTCTAGCGATCTGAGCGTGGATGTAAAGGTTTTCTACGGATTTTGCCGCATTTGTTTGCAATTGAGGTGATAGAGTTTGGCCGTCTTTAATGAATTCTAATTGGGACTCTTTTTCAACGGCGGGGGTTGGAGGTATTACTGAAAAAAAAAACTACACTTTAGTTGGAGGTATTTTCCCAGTTGAGCAGCGTAAACAATTTTCAAGTTACAGAAGTTATAAGACACAGGAATTAGGAGACTAGTATAATTATAGTCGCACTAAACCCCAGATTAAGTTTGTCTGTATGATCGAACAGTCTTATATTTGAACGCTGTTATAATATAGCATCGATTTTGACAATAGCTTTGTCATTTATAAAATTATCAGCAATTTTAGATACTTACGAACTATTTTCTCGCACGGCTTCATCTGTTTCACCATATGCCACTCGACCGGGTGCATCACAACGGCCCCAAATATGCTATGCGCCGAAATTGCGCACAATACAGCCAACGTCCCTCTGAACCCGAACTCAGTAATAGTAAACTTAATGAACAGTGGATACATCATCGTGATCATCCCAATAGAAGCCTTACACAGACTTAAATAGAGCACCTTTTTCTTTGTAAAGTAACTGTTGAAGCTTGTGTATGAAATTGGAATGAGGAGACCCATTCCTAAGCCTTGGAGGAAGCCGTTAGTTATGATTAATTGGGTCGTTGACGTGACGAAAATGGCCAAGAAGGACGCTAGTGTGTATATAAATGCTCCGATAAGACCCACTTGTCTTAATGATAACCTTTTTAGAGCGATGTTCGCCGAAAATCCTGAAATAAAAAAATACCAATTTTTAGTTATTTTTAATGAGAGTTATCTAATTTAAGTTATTAGCGTACAATTGATTCATTTAATCAGTGCTTTCGTGGGATTTAAAAAAGAAGACATTAACAAACAGTGGCATAAACAGCAAGTGAGTAAACCAAAACCAATTACGCCTGCAATGCGAAATCTGTCAAAAAGTAATCTATTAGAATTTACAGAGGATTAATTAAACTACCTACACGGGCATATTTTACTAAAATACTGTAATACTATGGGGCTTTTTTACAACCAACATTTTTAACCTGTTTAAGAATAAATGTTTACAATTTTGATTATTATTATGACCTTTTTAAGACCACTGACGTAGGTTGAACCTCAGGATATTACGGTTACATGAAGACTTAAAGTCGATACAGTTTTCATTTTTTCTTCTAAATCTAAATTAGTAATGTTTTGTCTATCTATTCATCAGGTCTATAGCTAAACTTCAATACTTCCTCAAATAATTACGTACTTAATAGAGCAGATATTGCCACCTCAACAAAGTAGTACAGTACACATTTTACTACAAACGTTAATGATGACATCTTCATTCCCCATCGATATTTTTCCTTGATAATTAATTAGTAGTAATTTGTGTAACTATAGGCAGTTACAAGCTATTGGAATTCCGAACAAGGTCAACAATCGTAGTTGGGATGGGTCATGAGTGTTCCGCGTTGTTTGAATTAATACAGACAAGTTTTTAGGTGAATATTTGGTAGTTTGAGAATACTGTGTGTACTCGTATTTTTGATATAACCACAAACTTTAGCGAGACATTTTAGTAGTATGAATATCCCGATACTCTTGATTTTGTTTACTTAATTAGTTTAGTTTAGTTAGCTAGTTGAATTCAACTAATTAGTTTAGTGTAATTTTTGGTGTTATTGGCTAATATAGTGCAGTTGTGAACCAAAAACTTTAGCGAGACGTAAGTTGTAGTAGTATGACTAGTATGAATATCCCGATACTCTTGATTTACTGTTTACCTAATTAGTTTAGTTTAGTTAGCTAGTTGAATTCAACTAATTAGTTTAGTGTAATTTTTGGTGTTATTGGCTAATATAGTGCAGTTGTGAACCACAAACTTTAGCGAGACGTAAGTTTTAGTAGTATGACTAGTATGAATATCCCGATACTCTTGATTTACTGTTTACCTAATTAGTTTAGTTTAGTTAGCTAGTTGAATTCAACTAATTAGTTTAGTGTAATTCTTGTGGTTATTGGCTAATATAGTACAGTTGTGTATTTTGAATCCAAAAAATTTATGCTTACTTTTTTATGAAACAAAATATTTTTTTGTATTAGCGATTAAGTAAAACATCACTTTTCCATGATTTAAAATTTAGGTAGCCTAATTTTTTTTTTCATTTTCCATTGTACACCATTTAAAGCTACATATCAACTAGTATTTTGTCCCAACGTTCGCTGTTTTTTATACTAAGTGGGCAGCAAACATACGGCCCGTCTAATAAAGTGGTGACCAGGGATGTGCATTACATACAAATCCAGGGTTTTCTCAATTTCTCATATACGTTGCTGCACTCAGAACCCAATCAAATTAAAATCGTTATTGAATGCTGTCTTACCTGCAATGGCTAAAGTGACTTGGAAAACTCCGTATACGACGGTCACGGCCCCAGTGCCGGCGCCAACATCGTCCAGAAACTCGTTGTAGATGAACCCGAACACAGGCTGGTGTGCCGTGCCGGCGATCTGTGGAAACGCGTACCGTCATTCACACTGTCAACTGGCAATAGGGAGTATCACAAAATAAGGTAGGTAGAGTTAAGGAATAGAATCTCAATATATCAAAAAGTGTCCGACAAAAAACCATAAATAGGTGGCGCTACAATTCCTAGAATACTTGAGAAAAAAATCTAATCATAGACAGCGCACTTCACTTCGTCAATAACGCCTAGGTTCTTAGCTACTCTAGCGCAACTCTGGAGAGATTTTGAACTATTATTTATACTTGATGGCTGGACACTTTTGCAACAGTTCTGCTTATGGAGATTCTATTCCTTGCCTCTACCTTCCATAATTACAAAAACACAGGTAGCCTAGCGGTAAGAGCGTGCGACTTGCAATCCGGAGGTCGCGGGTTCAAATCCCGGCTCGTACCAATGAGTTTTCTGAACTTATGTACGAAATATCGTTTGATATTTACCAGTCGCTTTTCGGTGAAGGAAACCATCGTGAGGAAACCGGACTAATCCCAACAAGGCCTAGTTTACCCTCTTGGTTGGAAGGTCAGATGGCAGTCGATTTCGTGAAAACTAATGCTTACGCCAAATCTTGGGATTAGTTGTCAAGCGGACCCCAGGCTCCCATGAGCCGTGGAAAAATGCCGGGACGCGAGGAAGAAGAAGAATAGGGAGTATTATTGCAATGTTCTTCAGAGTGCAGCACTAGCACCTTTCGTAAACCATAGAGTAACTTATACATACTGTGCCTTAAACTGTTTTTTTCACAAGTTTTAACAGACAGTAAAATATGACTTTGATGCATCAAGGCGGTTTGTTTACAAAGGGCCTACCGGGAAACGCGAAAATCAAAATTTAGTTATCTGCATCTTCATCGCTCGAATATGCAAGAGTGATAGAGAGGTTAGACAACGAAATTTCGATTTTCTTGTTTCGCGGTAAACCCTCAGATTGTGATGGATTGTGGTAGTGGCGCCTCTACGCAGAGTTTCGAGTAATATTCCCTATTATTCAACCTTCATATTGAGAAGGTTACTTAATTTAAGCTCAGGAATGCACCGTTGAAATTAACGGAGAGAAAAAAAACACGGTGTATAAATATTTATAAATACTAAAATACATTGAAAACACCCATGACTTAGGAACAAATATCCGTGCTCGTCACACAAATAAATGCCCTTATCAGGATTTGAACCCGGGACCATCGGCTTCATAATCTTCATATGACTTGGTCTGGTCACACAAATGCGACTCGAGCGAGTTCATTGTTCTTGCGTAATTAGACGTAGGAGTACACTATAGTTATTATTTTTTATCATAAAGTGGTTATAACCACTTTTAATTAAAGATTTATCAACATAATGGACCATTCTGGACCCGGGTACGTCCTTAAACTACGTCCAAAAGAGAGGTATGGGCATTGTGAATGTCATCTCGCTTTGTGTGGTAGGGCACAGCACAGCGGATGTCATTCCAGATCTAGAGCAGAGGCCAACTGGGGAAGTACCTTCACCTTACAGAAAACAGCAGCCAAATAACACTAGACCCTACTCATAGTGTTGTGTTCCTGCCGGTGAGTAAGATTGTCAGAGCTCAATGATGGGGGGAGGGTTTTGGGTCGGCAACGCGCATGTAACTCCTCTGGAGTTGCAGGCGTACATAGGCTACGGAGACTGCTTACCATCAGGCGGGCCGTATGCTTGTTTGCCGCCGACGTAGTATAAAAAAATGGGCAGTTTTAAAGTATATGTTGAAAAATACAATTTTAATAATAATAATAATATTACCTACTTTTAGTTTACCCTTACATGTTTCCAACTAAAAAGCTTTATGTTAACGGCACCAATCATGGGACATTTAAGAGAAAATTTGGAGTATATTTGATATTTCACTTCATTCGGTTCTTGTCTGTTTTAATTTTTTTGTCTTTTAATTATTTATATAAGAATTCAAGCCTTGGCGACCCTCTACATCTCTAAGGATAATTTAATATATTTTTTTTATATTTTATCTCTGACACTTAGAGACTTATACATCTCTAAAGAATTTTAGTATTTTATGGTTTTATTTTTTTATCATAGTTTTTTTTTCTGTAATTTGACATTTAGAGACAGTATACATCTCTAATAAAGTATTTATTATTTCATAGATTCGATATTTGTAATTGTTTTTTTTTTAATTTATTGTTTGTAAAAATGGACATGTAAAAGTGCCCCTGTGGCCTATTTGCTGAATAAATGTTTGATATTTGATATTTGATATTCACTTTACTAACGCCTACCCGGGGAGACCAGATGATCTCGTCAACCTGACGCCCGAAACTGTGCAGTGGCTGCATAGGTAACCTGGATGTTTCCTTATAATCTTTCATGTATCTTTGCCTATTTGACAATATCGCCATACGATTAAATAATAACTAACGTTGTATCTTCTATTCGTCCTTTATGTTTTCGATTTATTTAAAAAAAGCTACTGCAATTCGTTTCAATATTATGAACAAATTAAAACTATGTTGTTTTGCTCCAGTCATGGAATGTATGGCGTCATTAATTTTCAAACTAACAAATAGGTATCAATGAAAAATTTAACTTAAGCAGCTCTTTGGCTCTTGTTTATAGTAAAATGTGGTGAGCGTTTAAAAACTGATGGTAAATACTTGTTTTACAGGATTTGTCTATACCATCCCATTCCTAGTGTCAGTCCCATCATAGATAGGGGCTTGTACAATTAGTGCTATTCGGAAGATTACGGGTCACTTCTGGATGAGATTAGCTCAGGACTGTGACAAGTGGCGTACTGGAAGAGAGGCCTATGCTCAGCAGTGGGCGATGAAGGGCTGATATCATGTCAAAGTGAAAGTCAAAGTCAGTATATTCTTTATTCAAATAGGCCTAGCAACAAGCACTTTTAAATCGTTTGATGATGACGATGATAATTAGTTCTTAATAATTATCAAAATGTACTATTTTTTTATTCAACACCTTTTATCATTTTATAACAACTGTTTAATAAATAAAGGTTCCGGTAAACTTGTTATTGAAAAAACAGGTTTTTTTTTTAAATTGTGAACGAACTTTTTAGAACATATTCTAAAGAAAGTTCTAGATTTAGTTTAGTTTAGTAAAGTTTTATTTTTAAGTTAAGTTGTATTTAGATTAATTGTAATTTTAAGTTTTTATTTATTGTTTCTTTCAATGTCATGTTCAAAGTGTGTTTTAAGTAGTTCTAAAAGTATTCTTTTAATTTCTCTGTAAAAGAAAGTTCTAAGTATACATTGTTTTTATGTAGTTAAAAAAAAGTTTTAATAATATAGGAGGCAAACGAGCAAACGAATTACCATAGGCGTTGTAAGTGCGTTGCCGGCTTTTATAATGAGAGTAGGCTCTTTTCTAGAAGGTTTATTGGGTTTTAAGGTAATTGTTTAATAAAATACACTCTCTTAGAGTAAGCTCCTCTTTTCCGTAACTCTGCTTAAAACGACCTCTGTCACAACCGCTAAGCAACAGTAACATTATTTATTTTAGCTCTCCATTATCAATGGCACGTGTCAATTATAATATTTTGAATTAGGCTAGATAAAAATGCAGCTAAAACTGGACTCGAGCAGAAGAGGTGAGGGGGCAAGGCTGAGTTGATAATACCTGCTATCACGAGACGGACGGTCAAGCGCATGTAAAAACACCGTGTAAATAAATACAAGATATTAAAGTCTGTGCGGAAAGAAGAGTCGTAGAATGTATGGGCTCCCTTACATTCCACGACTCTTCTCTTTCCGCACAGACTCTAACTTACATTCAACAACTCTTCTCTTTTCGCACAGACCCTAACTTACATTCCACGACTCTTCTCTTTTCGCACAGACCCTAACTTACATTCCACGACTCTTCTCTTTCCACACAGACTCTAACTTACATTCCACGACTCTTCTCTTTCCGCACAGACTCTAACTTACATTCCACGACTCTTCTCTTTCGGTACAGACTCTAACTTATATTCCATGACTCTTCTCTTTCCGCACAGACTCTAACTTACATTCCACGACTCTCCTCTTTCCGCACAGACTCTAACTTACATGCCACAACTCTTCTCTTTCCGCACAGGCTCTAACTTGGCGACCGGTCTGGCCTAGTCGGCAGTGACTCTGCCTATGAAGCCGATGGTTCTGGCTTCGAAACCCGGTTGTAATTTGTTCCAGAGTCATGTTTTCTATGTATTTAAGTATTTGGGTACTAATTACATAAAGCCCGACCAGAATATATGATCATAATCAAGAGGGCGCTGTTATTCGCATGTATAGGGTGACAGTTCAGTTTAGTATGAAAAATTTAGTTCCAATGAAATTCCGCAATAAGGCGCGTGATCATATATTACTGGTCAGGCTTTATATGGTTGTGTGAGTAGCAACAACACAAGCCTTCTCGAGCTTACTGTGGGGCCTAGACGATTTGTGTAATATATTTTTATATATTATACTAGTGTGTCTATGAATTGTATGACTTCGCAATAAGCTTCATAAAAAAAAATAAGTTAAAAAATCAAAAATTCAGCGAACACCGAACACCCAATAGTTTAGAGCGCCATTGACCCAAATGGCACTAAAGTCCTTCAGCGAACACCGAACACCCAATAGTTTTGAGCGCCATTGACCCAAATGGCACTAAAGTCCTATGTGCCAATTGCGCTATTTAAAACATTTTGCGAAAAACGAAACGACAAAAAAATTCCATGTAAGACCGTCACTATCACTAAAGTCCCGGATAGACGTGCGAGTAAGTTCGCGAACTTACAGCTCAACGACCTTTTTCGCTCGTGTGTCAGCCTAAGTACGCGTACTTTACAAGCGAAAAAAGTCATCGAGCCATAAGTTCGCGAACTTACTCGCCCGTCTATCCGGGACTTTAGTGATAGTGACGGTCTTACATGGAATTTTTTTGTCGTTTCGTTTTTCGCAAAATGTTTTAAATAGCGCAATTGGCACATAGGACTTTAGTGCTCGGCGCCAGCCACTTAATGCTCGGTAAATTAAACTAGCAAAACAATTTTGTAATTTTTTTACCGATATTGGCTACATAAGAAAAATTCTTAGCAGGTGGCTTTTTCTCCATTCTGTCATGTTTTTTTTTTTAATAACTGGTACAAGTATCCATCTAATTTGAAATTACCTAGGACGTTTTCGTTACAAATATTGCTGCTATGATATGATATGAGTAACAGATTTACACTATTTATTTATTTAATCTTTATTGCACCATACATGAAGGTACAAATGGCGGACTTAATGCGTTAAGGCATTCTCTACCAGTCAACCAATGGGTTAAACCAGAAAGATTAAGTAGGTGCAGTATCTTTTAAAGTAAATGAATTTGTAACCGAGACTATATATGAATATAAACTATATATTGATAAACTTACACATATACTAAATACAAATAAACATACATATATTAATACAATGAAACTGTTACTTTATTTCCTTTTTACTCATACTTATCAACACTTTCCTTGTGTTTTTTTGTTTTCGTAAATTTAATCGGAATCGGAAACAAAATTTATAAAAAGCTAAAAATCAGTCGATCAAAATATGGCGCAATTGTTCTCATCAGGTTGCAAAAGGTTAATAAAATACTAATGATATCCCCGTAAGAGAAACATAAAGCGATAGACATCTTTTTTTTTATAAAAATGTAGCAAATATATTATTTCAATAAAGTATTTTTTTTAAGTTTTTTTTTCAATGAAATATTTTTTATAAGTAAATATTTGCTACCTGATTTTTCATAGTCGCCATGCGAATTAGACAGCGGTTAGTTTTTATTATCCCCAAATTATTAGAATAGGGACTATCCCTAAGTAACAATATACAAAATCCTTTTTATTTTAGACTGAATCTCAGTCCTCCATAATTGACTCAAAATTAAAATGAGAAAAATTAAAAACTTAATTACATCTCTTACCAAAAGCTTTTTTTTTAATACTACGTCTATGGCAAACCAGCATACGGCCCGCCTGATGGTAAGCAGTCTCCGTAGCCTATGTACGCTTGCAACCCCAGAGGAGCCACATACGCGTTGCCGACCCAAACCCCTCGTTGAGCTCCACTCTAATAAAAGTAATAATAAATAAATAAATAACGATCCCGTAAATATATTTTTGTAATTTGTTTTGATGCACTTTTTAATTTTTTGCTTTTTTTTAATTTTGATTTGAAATGAAACGACTGAATCGTTATATTTTTCGGATTTGGAACCCGTATATTTTAATATATAGTACAGTTACACCTTTAATAATATGTTAATCTTCGAAGGCCGCAAAACTATGTGACATTGCTCTTATGTCACTACAAATAAGATCGTATCAGATATTTTTGCGACTTTCGTTGTGTAATATAATATTGGAGGTATCTTATTTCATCAAACAGGCAAATAAACTAGTAATTTAAATTACAACAATTATTTTTTTCTTTCTGTTACATTTTTTGAACATAAAATGATGTATTATCTCATATTAATATTAAGTTTAATTGTTGCCTGTATTTACTCACTTCTAATTACATTTTTCTTTTACCTATTAAAAATCAACAAATACTTACAAAAATAACAGACAGGCCGATGCACACGAGATACCCCCACCCCCCCTCCGGCGGCACCATCTCATACTTCTCATCTTCACTGCCACTGCTACAACAGCTCACACTATACTTCTCCTTCCCACTCATATTCACTACTCAACACCAAATGAATTTATTACACTCAAACTACTATATATACACAGCGGGGGATCTCTCAAATGTTTTGTCAACCACTGTTTACTTTAAGGCTTTAGATTTTATTAGTGTAATTGAGGTTCGGTATTCCCAGAGAAAACAACATAAACTCGGAAACGTCTGCTCGAAGCAGTAAGCTATAACATTGTATATGTTTATCACTATGCTGAATTTATTTGTTTGATTGGCACGTCAGACGCTGCCGAGTGTATCTGCTTGATTAGGGACGGTCAAGCTTTCTCACTGTTTTATTGTGTGACCGGTTATGTATAAAATTAGTGCTAGCCGTAGACGACTATTTTATAAAGACATTTTTTCGTTGTGATTCAGTAAGATTACCATAATTTTGTTGATTAGGCCTAGTATAGCTAAAATTGTAGGTAAAAAAAAATATTATTGTGTAACATTTGTTTTTCTTTTTTAGACATTGTTTTTAAAAGTGAAGAAACTCTTCAATATGCATAATTACGTCAAGATGAAGTAATTTAAAATATATATTTTTTGTTGTAGTTCTTCAATTACATCATATTTTATAATACATAATTTAGTATCCGTAATTATGACGCATATATTTTTATTTAAATTACTGATCTTTGGACTAGTTTCCTAATTATTGATTAAACTTTAATTAGAGCCTAATTAGTTTAATAGCATAAAACTCTTTTTCTGTGCCAAAATTGCAGTTTAATTAATAGTTAGCAAGTTCAAGTAATATATGTAGGTGATAGTCGTAGCTGCAGCTCATGAAATACGGCGTGCCGTGAACATAATATTTCCTTTGTCAGGATTGGTTTGGATCAATTTAATTAAATGGAGCCACCAAGATTTCTGACGTAGAGGGCTCTCAACTTTATCTTGATATCTAAATCAGTTAAGGCCAAATTTGGTATTCGTATGAATTCGGGATGCCGATTCAGTTATTATGCACGGCGTCTGGTTTCCAGTCGGCGGCTGTCCTTTCCAGCCGCATCAAATGCAGGAGTACTTAGTTAATTAAGAACGTGTATTTACACAATCGCTACCGGGAGACAACTGAAGAAGCGGGCTATGTTGGACCTTCCGTAGACGTGCGGAGTGCTGACAACGCATAAGCTGTCCCTATATTTATGTAATAACATTACCACCATTCTGAAGTAAAAACATATACAATATAAAAAATGAAACTTTTTTTAAATTCACATTCACGCTTACGCTTGATATAGAGATATTTTGAGTCCCGGGGTCTTCCCCGGATAGTTTTTACTCCAAAAATGATCCCTTAAGGATAGGAAAAAGGAGGCGGAAATTTGTATCGGGAATCAATAACCGCTGAACTGATTTAGATATAATTTGGTATAGAGTTAGTTTGAGCCCCGAAAAAGAACATAGAATAGATTTATTCATTAAAAGAGAAGGGGGGAGGAAGTTTGCATGGGGACTCAACAAATGTTTTAAATTATTTTATTTTATAAGACACACCAACAGTACCTATACAAACTAAGTTAGTGAAGTAACATAAGTATAGACGTTGAACTAATTTAGATAAAATCTACGTTTTCATCTATGATTTAGTTAAAAATAATACCAAACTTGACTGAGAATCTAAGCTTAAACAATTATTAACCTTAAGCGTCGCCGACGCTGAAAACTCCTCCACCCACATGATAAATCTGATTAAATGAAAATAAAATCGAGCAAAATAAATATTTTGATCAGACAACGCCGTATTTGACCTTTTTATGTGTTCTGCAGCTACGACTATAACTGTAAAACTTGAGGAAAAAGTACGAGTATTGTTTCTTTTATTTTATGTGTTGTGGCGTCATTTCTATAAACTTGTTCGTACTCGGGGCTGCACTTACATTTTTAAAATCTGATATCTGTCTCATGTCATCCCTTTCGCACCAATTACTTGTACTTAATGCGAGCGAGACACACCAAGATTCAAGTGATAGGCGTCATTTATGTAGGTGTAATATTATGAGAACTTGAATACGCTCTTTGATTTTGTGTAGCATTCCATAGAAGCATATTTAGATATTACGAGGAAAGCCAGGAAATTAGAAGGAAACAAAAGATTTGACCATCGCGCGGGTCTTCATTTACCTTTTATCTCAATTACTATGAAAATGTAATATTTAAAATTTTGCTTGTTGAATCCCTCGGTTATATCACTAAGCTATTTTATTCTAAAAGTATGTATACTGCTTGGAGTCTGCCCTCACACGTAATTTTTTTTTACAAAAAAAATATAATATTGCGTCAGCTCCTTGTAAATTGCAAAACGACGAGGTTCTCGGTTCAGTTGTTTGTTTTTTTTATGTTTACTACCTTAGAAACTCCATTTTCAACCAATTTGAAACAAAAGAATGATCGAAAATATACACTTACAGATTGCGATCACTATGTTTTGCTGATAGGCGTACGAATTTGTTCATCTAAATACTATTTACTCAGTCATTATTAGTTATTATATATATTCCTCAAATGTTATATTTCTATCGACTAATCAAGCATTTACATTCAGAAAAGTGGCATTCGTTGAAGTGGAACTCCTGATGAAGGTCAGAACGGAACACCTCATCCACACGTATTTCATGTTTGACGATATGTCTTCTTCGTTTAATTTGCTCAGCAAAAATTTTTACCAAGATCGTGTTCTAATGATGGATTCCACGAGGAATTGTGGAAGCTCCTCAAATTTGATAAACATACAGTGATTTTTTCATCTGAAAACCATGAATTTGGATTTAAACGGTGCTATTGGGTGAAATAGAACTGCTCATGAAGACTAGAATGGAATTCCTCCACGACAAGTATTTTTGGTCTTCGGCCCCATTGTTCTAGTAATTGTTATCAGTGTTGACATGCACTATGCTTGTAAATGATATTGTGATATTTTGTGAACTCGGTTTTTATTTTATTTTATTTCTTAGGAAAACTTACCTACAGCTAGGGTCTCAAAATAGGTTGAGATTTTTTTTTTATACTACGTCGGTGGTAAACAAGCATACGGCCCGCCTGATGGTAAGCAGTCTCCGTAGCCTATGTACGCCTGCAACTCCAGAGGAGTTACATGCGCGTTGCCGACCTTGCCCCCCCCCCCCCTCGTTGAGCTCTGGCAACCTTACTCACCGGCAGGAACACAACACTATGAGTAGGGTCTAGTGTTATTTGGCTGCGGTTTTCTGAATAGAAACAGTAAGCCAATTACAAGTTTCCACAGGTAGAAACTGCTTAAAGTACATGCGTAGTAGTTTGTCTACATTATTGACATTTGGTTCTCCAGGGTTATCACAAGCGCTTATGGATGACTTTAGAATGACTATTCTTTCTTTAATTTAGTAAACAAAAGTTGCGGCGCAAATAAAACTGTGTAAACAACAAACAACACAACTATTTTAAAATTAAATAAATCAATATTGGACCTTCTTACACTAATTGACTTAAGTCCCACAGTACGCTCAAGAAGGCTTGTACAGTCACGTCTGAAAATATCGGTACGAAAAATGTGCTAAAAATAAGTCGTGTATACATATTTTTGGCACATTTTTCCTACCGATATTTTCAGTCGTGATTGTACTGTGGGTACTCAGACACAACACAATTGAAATATAGGTATCTATGTAGTTCCGATATGGAAACAGTTAACCTTTTGAACGCCACGCCTATCGTACGCGGCGCGTAATCGTGAACCTTCTTTGGTCTGGAGCACCGAAATACCAACTTCTTCCACTTGACTCCATCCAACGTCGGGCAGTTCGTATTGTTGGTGACCCCGATCTCACAGTCGGTTTGGAACCTCTCAGTCTTCGGAGAGACGTTGGCTCTCTATGCCTGTTCTACCGTCTGTACAATGGGGAATGTTCTGAAGAACTTTTTGAATTGGTGCCACCGTCACGTTTTTATCACCGCACCTCCCGCCAAAGAAACAAAGTTCATCCTCACTTTCTCGACACGTGGCAAACCAAGAACAAGCGGGCATCTCGCTCGTTTTTTCCCAGAACGTGCAAGTTGTGGAATGAGCTACCTTCTGAGGTGTTTCCCTTGCGCTATGACATGGGGTTCTTCAAGAAGCAGGTTTTTAGGGTTCTCAAAGGTTGGAAACGCATAAGTGGCTCCTCCGATGTTGCTTATGTCCATGGGCGGCGATGACTGCTTCCCATCAGGCGGCTCGTCTGCTCGTTTGCAGCCTATTACATAAAAAAAAACCTTGTCGGTACGCATGAAGGTTGATATTGGGCTGTAGCCGCGCACGTCATATGACGTCTTTGGGGGTCAAAAGGTTAATGGCTTATAGTATGTTTTCGGACATGGTTCTGCGACTGCCGTTAGACCGTCAATTGCACCACTATCTCCTGGCGTTTTGGTATGGCAGTACTCAAAACTGATAGCAATTCCCAGATCTGAACTATCTCGTCATGCATTTTTAATTTCAAGCATTTCTAAGCAAATTTGCCGTTTCATGTCAGGTTTTCTGTGAAGAACAATAGTTTACATACATACCTTTTACAGACAAGTTCACAAAATACATAACAACATTCATCATATAGTGACATGAAAAATACATAACAACATTTATAAATACAACAGCCAATACCTGGGTAAAAATTACATTATAATAATCTTAAAATAAATAATGACTAGAATACAATAGAGATGTATAGTCTCTATGGTTAAAGGTCTCTATGGTTCCGAGTTACTATAATAAACATCGATACGATGTAGATTGCTTTCAAAATGCATTGGCTAATCTAAAAAATATAGTTAAACGGTTTCCTTGTTACAGTTAACATTACTTATAATTATGAACCTCCAGGTCTTTTTATTGCCTTGTTCTTTTGTTGCAGAACATCTTTTGTATTGCCTATTTAATGTGTAATAAATGTTTTGTTTCTGAATAAATTAAAAAAAAAATCGACTTAAAGATAACGTTTCTTCGCGTGACTCCAAAACTCACATGTCAACCACGTTTTTACACACGAACAGTACCCCTAGTGTAAATTTATTCGATGTTGTAACGTGACGTACGCGTTTGCGTTAAGTCTCATTTTGTATGGGATTTTGAGTTTCCAAAACGTTCCGCTTGGCGCGCTGTGTCTAAATCCCATACTAAATGAGACTTCACGCAAACGCGTACGTCACGTTTCGAAATCGAATAAATTTACACTAGGGGCTTTGAACGGTCACTCGTAGCTATACTTATAGAGGCTGGCTTAGCGCAGTGCCGATGTAAAATGTTGTAAAAATAATCTGATAAAGTACGTCAATCAACTTAAAAAAAACCGGACAAGTGCGAGTCGGACTCGCTTACCGAGGGTTCCGTACAAATTCAACTGTTGTTTTTTTATTTTGAGTATTTAGATTTACTTGCCAAATTTCATAGTTTCAAGTTAACGGAAAGTGGCCTATTTTGATTCCATTGAGAGTGTCGAAATATAAGTTTTTGGCGGCATAAATGGCCGTATCTTCAGGAAACTGTAGATCTGAGTAGTTATATTGTATAAATTTTAACTTGATACCTCCACGCGGTGCCGATGTAAAGCGTCTTGACAGACAGACGGACGGACAGACGGCCAGACGGACAGACGAACGGACGGAGAACAAAGTGATCCTACTTATAAGGGTTCCGTTTTTCGTTTTTGAGGTACGGAACACTAAATAGGTTAAAAATAGATATGCTGTCAATGTTAAAATATTATCGTGACTTTTTCGTCAACACGTGATCAACTGAATCTTTTATTATTTATTAGTGGTAATTTAAAAAAAAAATTACTACCTCCTTGTGATTAACCTAAATTACCCTACATGTACCTAATTAAAAGTGAAAGAAATTGATGTGTGAGACATTATTCGATAGGTTTTTAGAAATAATATTAAGGTTGTAAAGTGTGTTTATTGATTTAGCAAATACTTTTGGAAATAATATCTGCTATATAATATATCCATTCCCCGTCTTGAACCGATCGCACAAGAAATATTAAAACATAATAATTATAAAGCTTACTATACATTTCCAAAAAAATATATTGAATATGATCAGTTGGGACAGGTAACTGAGTTTTTTCTAAAAAACTTTTTTTTTTATTAAAACAAAGTACTTAAGTGCCTACGATGGTATGGACATGTACTCCGCCATCCTGTAGACCACATGGTACAAGTTGCCCTGAGCATACCCACGACAGCGCGAGGCGCCGCAAGATGGCCCGCCACCTGGTTGACGATGGTCCAGAAGGACCTGAAGGAGATAGGAGTAGATAACACCGTAAACCAGAACCGGGAACAGTGGAAAAAGCAGATAAGGAGAGCCGACCGATAATGGGATAAGGCTTAGGACAAGAAGACGATTAATAGTATCAAAAAAAATCGTATAAAAATATTTTGACATTTTTTTTTTTTTTTTTATGGAGGATAGGCAGGCGTTTGACCACGATCACACCTGATGGTAAGTGAGGATGCGGTCTACGGTGGAGCACGCTTGCCTATGAGATACCTATTTACTCTAGCCTTGAAGAGATTCAGATTGTACTCATACGGTTAAACTAAATTTTATATCTCATAAAATGGCACTTTTGTTGGCCAATACTATGCAAAAAAAAGACTGGACAAATTATTATATATATAAACAAGCTAATTTTTGTAATTATTAAGACCAATATTATATACGGTTATATCAATTATCATTACAGTAACGTTTGTTCAGTTTAATTCAACATACAATGCTACGGATTCAAGTTTATTCAACGTAATTCTACCGCAGATGGAAAACCCGAGTGACGAGAAATACAGCAAATCCTTTGCAAACAATTCTCGCTACCTAATTTAGGTGATGTTTGTGCCTTGCGAATAATATGAGAAATATCTGACTAAAGAGCTTTACACGGCCGCTTTGACACGTCCGCTAAACAACATTTACAGATGTTGGAAATGTTTTAGACTATGTTTAAACAAAGATGGAAGATTAAAATCAAAAAGAGAGTCAAAAATTCCATTAAGAAAAAAATATCCAGTGTTTTGAACGCTGTCAAGTTAAGAGGGAAGAATAGCTTTGCGATCCTAACGAAATAACGGTACTGTTCCTATGAAATTTTTATTTCGGGAGAAAACGGTTTCCACTAACTAAATCTTAACAAATCACTTTAATTTTGATGCCGATCATAATATATTCAAGGTTTATATCGCTTTAAATTTTTGAAGTGAAAACTTCTTTAGCGGCGCTGTGGACTTTTTGTGATGAGGATAAAATGTTAAACTCGCGATAGGTCACGTGACCGACAGATCCGTCAGATTGAAAATTTGTAAGACGGACACGTGACCTGATCGAAAAACTGTTACAATGTCATTGAAGTCAGTAGACTACCGGCGTGGCGTAGGAGAGTAAGTATTGTATTTTACCACATAAATGATAGTACTTTTATACTGATAATTAAAGCAATTCGTGCAAAATTATTCCCTAACCATTCCAAAATATCAAAAATGCACAACGTTAATATTCAAGTTTTAATTTCTGCCGGCACTCCAGGAGTGCAAACCCTTTGTTTTTTTTTTTTAAAGGAAACCTTAAAATTACATATTTCATTGTGTCAATAACATACTAAAAAATCATGGAGAATGGAAAATATTTAGAAGTGGAAAAACATTTTCTCGATTAGTATGGACAAGTACTTGGTATACTTCTCTCTCAAAGGTTAAGCAAATCTTTTCCCATGATAACTTCTGTCGATACCTTCAAGATAAATATTTTCATTTCTTTAACGTCACAACCTCCGAAACACGACACCCTCGATCGTCGGTACCTCCTGAGGTATTTCCTTTATAGCGTTCTTCAAGAAGCGAGTATTTAGGGTTCTCAAGGGTCGGCAACGCTTAAATGTCTCCACCGATGTTGCTTTAGTCCATATTGAACAACAGTATACACTTATGTTGGAGAGGGTCCAAAAATCATTCATCCGTCATCTATACAATAAACTTTATGGTTACTATCCTCACATGTACCCTATTCTGTATATTCTCGGAATGGTTAACTACACCACTCTTGAGACCAGAAAAAATGTGGCACTAGTAAAATATTTTTATCTTCTGATTCGTGGCCAAATACATCATATGCTCAGTTTTATGCTCAGTTGCTAGCATTGGTTCCGCTTCGAGTACCAGTCCACAGCAGTATTCAACTGCGCCCTCGTCGACGCGCGCTGTTCGCAGTCCCGGCGGCGCGGACCCGGGCATTATCTCACTCACCGCTGCACCGCGCATTGTCTCTCTTGAATGTTATATTGGACAGCGACAGCAAACTAGATATAATTCCAATGCACTGAAGCTAGTTTTTTGACAGTTAGTAGCCGATACCTACCATACCAGTGAGTAGTAAGTAAATTGTTAGTATCAATACGTATACAAGGTGCCCGTGAGCATTGCGAGACATTTTAACTAAGCATTCCTGGTAATATTTAGAAACTAAAATGTCATATAAAATTTTCTGGATTAGGCCTAGTTTCAGAGATAATTAAATGTTTTTCGAAATCATTCTTTCGCCATAAGTCGGCACAAAACACATTTTTGACTGCGGTATTGCCACTTTGAGGTCTAGTCTGGACATAGGTATTGATGGACATCGAAAAATTAAAAAAATGTATTCGAGAGGCTACCCCCAAATAAAAAAAAACTTTTTAGTTACTTTTAGGTTATGTGTTTATCAACAAAAATAACGTTTTATGTACAGGAGTGTTCAAAAAAAGGAAAAAAAAAAAAAGAATTTTTTTTTTGTCGAATTTCACAATAAGTCATTAACTGTAAGTCTAGTTTTAAGAAAAGTTCCTGTGTTATATGTAACTATAAAAGACTGTTTGTTTCTTAAATAAAATAAATAAAATAAAATAAAATATATTAAATAAATAAAATAACATTTTTTTCTTCTGTTGCCATCAGGAATGTTCCGTTAAAATCTCTCGCAATGCTGACGGGCACCTTGTATAATGTCACTCCTTTTAACATGTGTAGCTTGACTGTGAGTGTTAATTTAAGGAATAAATAAAATAAAAATAAAATATGCGACGGTGACCGCTTCCCTACAGGTGGCACGTCTGCTCGTTTGCTGACCTACATTTAAAACCCTTCTGCCACTATTTAGCTATTATTGTTTTCGGCTTTACTTTTGGTAATAAACATTACTTATTCTTGTTGCGTCTTATTTTATTGAGTTAATATTATGAAATATTGTGGTTACATCTTAATGAATGACCATGATATTAACTGCGAGCTGCGTCATCGATTAAACTCTTAATCTAATGAAAACGGTATCGTGAATGGCATATTTAATGAGAGGGTTATCCAATATGATAGGAACTTACAAATTAATCTGTACGAAGGTTAGATAAGGAATACATTAGGAATGCGCTATTAGTGGTCCGATTAAGGGGCATTTTCCACGTCTCTTTTCCGTTTGCGTATATTATAGCCAAGAAAATTTGAAATAGAGGTGTATTGTCAAAGAAAACTTTGTTGCGACGTAAATTTACTGCCATCTTTCGACACATAATTAAAACTTTTAGAATGCCATTTGACTTTGATCCTTATTCTTTCAATGATATGTTTTCAATTTCTTAAATATCAAAAAGTGGCGCCATCTTACCGGGCATTACCTTGCTGATATACCTTTGGCCTTTGATCTATTAGATGCGAACAGGTAATTCGCAACTCGTGTCGATTTAAAACACTCCCTCCCTTTTAATTCATCGCCACTCGTTGTGAATTTACTATTTTGCACTTAATTGTATCGTAAAAAACTATTTCGCACGTGTATTATACAACATTTTATAGTAGATATATAGGCCACTTAAAAAATTACGACATACGCTCGTACAGTCAGCGTCAAATACTTCGTAGCAGTCAAAGTAGCCAAATAGTTCGGTACACCATATATTTAGTATGGTGTACCGAACTATTTGGCCACTTTGACTGCTACGATGTATTTGACGCTGACTGTACAGTGCTAAGTTACTGCACCAGGGCGGTAAAGTAGCACCATATGTACAGTCGCCATCAGATATATCGGAGCGGCCAAGGTGTCCAAATATTTCTGAGCAAGACTAAATTTCTATAAATTCTGCACTCTCCAAATGCCATTTATATCGCAACTACTGCAATGCCATAAACATCTGAGCTTGCTGTTTTTCAATAATTTCTTTGCATACGTCCAGTCAAAAATATCTGATCGAACAAAATACCAAACGTATCTAAGCAACAAAGGCGTTCACAAATATCTGTTCATTTGAGAAGAATATACTGTATATTATATGCCTTACGTCGTATAATTGTTAGATTTATGTTTTTAGATTTTTATACGTTTAGTAATGAATAAACTTAAAAACTGCTGTGCCGATTTCAAAAACTCTTTCACCATTGGAAAGCTACGATCCGTGCGACGCCGGGACGGGCCGCTAGTACAGTCGCCATCAGATACATCTGAGCTATCAGGGTGCTCATAAATATCTGAACATGGACTCTAACGCTTTGGAGATAGAGACGTGTTCAGATATTTATGAGTACTTCTAAAAAAAGCTCACATATATCTAATGGCGACTGTACTATATATACTAATATTAGAAAGAAGAAAGATTTGTTTGTTTGTATTGAATAGGCTCCGAAAATACTGGACTAACTGTAGCAAGAATACTTGCCATACCTTACCAGGGTGCCATGTGATTCTATTTTTTATATTTGTAACTACTGTATGTACAGTCAGCGTCAAATACTCTGTAGCAGTCAAAGTGGCCAAATAGTTTGGTACACCATACTAAATATATGGTGTACCGAACTATTTGACTACTTTGGTTGCTACAAAGTATTTGACGCTGACTGTACCATGGTTTGCAATAAATGTTTCTATTTCTATTTCAATTTGAAAAATTCTTTCACCGTTGGTAAGCTACACTCTTTGCGAGTATCATAGGCTATACATATTAGGGCTTTTTCACTTTCAGGGTCACCCAATTAGCTTAGCTGTCAAAAAAAGGTTAAATCGGTGGTCAGTGTTGTGACGACAATTAAGCTTTAAATTTAAACTTAAACTACTTTTTTGTGCTTAATTCATAAACATTATGCGTTATTGTACTATAAATTCCTGAATAAAGTTGACCCTCATAAAGATTTCATGCTTAATTGTCGTCACACACCTGACCACCGATTTAACTTTTATTTGACAATTAAGTTGTGTGCACCTAAAATTGAAACTAATTAGAGAAATATTAGGGATCCGTACTAAAAATTGCCGTGAACCCTGCGAAGCGGGACGGGCTGCTCGTAAATAATATTTGCATTGTATGTATTCGTTTGGTTATTTTTTTATCACTCGAATTCAGTGGACAGGCATCTTTATAAGGTAGTTAGTATTTAAGTAAGAGTGGTTTCGCACTAAATTCGATACCGCTCTACATTTTGAAACTCCTAAGCCAAGGGTTAAGGGTTGGTCAAGACCAACTAACATTGGAATAAAACTATCAATTAATTTTATTGTATTAATTTTATTTATTATAATTTCTAAGTACCGAGTACTAAAACTTAATGTATACATACTCGTATTTTATTAAAATTGTCTTCAGCATTTAGTGTAACCACCATCAGCATTCCTCACCGCCCTCAGCCGGTGTTGCATGGAGCCCACAAGTTTCGCACAGTAATCGCGGCCCCTGAAAGACTCCCACACAGCGAGTGCATGTCGTCTTAATTGTTCTTTCGTCCTACACTGGTCAGTATCCCACTCCTGGACCATTTTCCCCCACAAATTCTCTATTGGGTTGAGATCTGGACTTTTCGCGGGCATTTTCATTCGTGTAATTGTCTCTCTGTGTTCATGAAGCCATGCTTGCACTAGCCGAGAGTTGTGAACAGAGCTATTGTCTTGCATAAATGTCACACGACGGTTCGGATAACATATGTCTACACTGGGCAGGAATGAATCTTCGAGTATTTCCACATAATCCTTGGCATTCATCCGCCCAGTTATTTCGACAAGCTCTCCGGGTCCTTCCTTTGACATCCAACCCCAGAAGCCAATAGTTATCCGTCCGCTACGTCTATCAGGTACTACATGTCGTGCATGGTATCGAGTATTATCTGGCCTCCATAGTGTTAACCTGCCATTGTCAGACGAACAAAACACCTTTTCGTCCATAAAAAGGACATCATCGAAGTTTTTATTGCGATTGGAGACTGCAAACTGCAGCCATTCATCCATATGTCTTTGGGTAAGAGCTGGCTTCCGCGCAGGCACTCGGTTTTGTAAACCTCCTTCTTTGAGCCGTCTTCGTATTGTACTACTTGAGACATTGAATTCACCAGAAAACTGGGTGGTATTAATGAAACGTTCGTTCCGGGCCTTTTCTAATATATTTACGTCTTGGAGACGCGTTGTCGACCTTGGACGCCCAAATGACACGTGGTTGCTTAGTCCAGCTTCCTGCTGGAACCTTTCTAACCATAAATAGACGGTGTTTCTCTGTAAAAGAACACATATTTTTAATACCAGTCTTCTTTATAGCGGTAGATAAAATAGAAAACGATTTCAAAGTACTTACTGCTATTCCGAGTTCGTTGGCAATATCAGTAACGGGTAAGCCATCATTTTTCAAATCTATTATTTTCTTTTTAACATCGTTGTCAATACGATACGGATATAACATTATTCAATTTAAAATCGCAAATGTATTTCACAAAAGCTGCAGATTATTGAAATCTGACAGAAATGAAAGAAGACAATTGAATAAAATTGTCAATATTAAATATGGAAAAACGATTAGACTATTAAGAGTATGCAAAGGAGTTTTCTAATCAAAGACAAATTACTAACAGTCTTCTCTAATTGGTTAAGTCAACTTAATCCCACAGTCAAACCGTGAAAACTGTTTTGTGGGACCCTTTATTTGTGTAAGCTGTATCTTTTTCAAGCTAATAAATAAATAATAATAAAATAATAACTATATTTATAAGTCAAACGCTGGCCGCTGAAACTTAGGTGTCATTAAAGTAGCACTTATAGTAGAGCATAGTCGCAGAAATGTGTTGATTAGACACGATTTTCAAGTGCCTTTTCAGATAGGATGAAATAAACTAATACCTACTTCGTACATTCATAGTTTTGACAAGTCTAAATTGCAGGAGGAATTGCAATGTTGCCTGACCACATATATACCATACCATTCAACGTAATAACTACTCCCAATACTAGCATCTTTGTTAAGAACTGCTTGGCGTGTTGAGTTTGAGTAACTAAATTATACCAACAGCTTTTTCAAAAGCAAACCGCAGATTCGGTCTTTCCCGCCAGAGCATCATATTTTCTGAAACAAACTTTTCCTGCTTTTTTGGGTACCGTAGCATAAATTGCAAAATGGAACCTAAAAATAGATTTAAATACGTTCAAAATAACTTGGCGATTTCTATACTATGACGGTGGAAAACAAGCACACGGCCCAGCTAGGCAGTCACCGTAGTCTAAGTATACACAGAAAAATATTATGATCTGTGATCAGTGATTAAAAACACATTTTTCTAACTTTATGTAAAGTAATTTAATGTCCCGGCCCTCAGTAAAATCACGCCACTTTTTCTTTATTATTTTACCTTGGTTTGGTTTAACTTGCCTCCCTCGACCTCTCCTTCACCCCAATCAGCTATTTCACATCCTAATTTTCTAAATTGGCTTCCTAAATCGGAAATGCGAAATAGTGGCTTAAGGGACTGTAGACCGGAGGGCAGGCAGCAGCACACTTCGTGGAACAAAAGCCATCTGACTGCGATTGCCAACCCGCCTGCCAAACGCGGCGATTATGCCATTTCCCTCCATAAAACTGCATGGAGGAGGCCTGTATACATCAGTTCACGTTATTTGGCTCATGATGATGATGATAACTTCGTAGTATTTAATATTGAACCCATTTTTTCGTAAATCATTTATTAGTTATTTATTATTTATTAAATAATACTCGTAGTTTATCTAAACCGTTCAATACATTTCGATTATGACAAGTTTGACAACGATTGGCGGAATCACGCATATTTATCAAGTATCAATCAAAACTACTTTGCCACGCTCATAACACCCTTATGTCCACTCGATAACGAAGTGAAAACGCATAATTTCGATTTCCGAACTCTGAACAAATTTTGTATTTATAGGTGTCAAAAATTTCATTTATTGTTCTAATATTTAACCTTAACACAAAGGCTAAAGGCATGTTTTGCTTTAATGCGCAGATCTTTGTGAACGTTCTTATTGAGTTATTGCTTAGATACAATTGACATTTTACATGATCAGATATTTTTGACTGGAAGTATGCTAAGAATTTATTGAAAAAATACATGCTCAAATTTTATTGCCATTCCAACAGTTCAGATGAATATGGCATTTGCAGTGTGCAGAATTTATTGAAATTTAGTATTGCTCAGATATATTTGGGCACCTTGGATGCATAGAAATATCTGATGGCGACTGTACTGTAAAATCTCTTACGGTTCTACACGCGTGGTCGCATCAATGTATCTTTTGACCTTCCGCTAGTTAGTTTTGATCTTTGACATATAGAAGTTATAGAAGTAATTATACTACTTTACTTTGATTATTACAAGAAGAAACGTATTATACAGGATGATTCAGGAGACGTGAGCAGGATCAAGCCTGCATATTCGGTAAATTATCAGCAACTGTTTCGTACCAGTATTTGTGAGATTAACGTTAATTTAATTTTTACTGTTCAAAAAAAAGAGTTTTATTTTATTTACGATATTTATGGTCACCCTCTTTGTTTTATCCATAATAAGTGACAAATTGAATGTCATCGGAGTCTGGTTACTTTTATAAAATCGTATCTCACTCAAGTTTGACATTTTATTTTCTTCATAATCAAAGTGCTGTCATAACGGTTAAAGAGGTTTTATCTTTGTTAATTAAGTGTTGTAGGGTGTCCATGATTGTAGATAATCAAATTTGTCCTTAAGAAAAAGTTAAATAACAGATAAAAAGCGTGATTGTTTTACTTAAATATGATGGTGAACGATTCATTAACATTTACTGATTGTGTAGGCTTAGTCCAGCTCACGTCTCATGAATCACCCTGTATAATAATTAGCACGAGAGCTTTATAACTGTTGCTACCAGGAAATGATACAGTTAATTGGTACGAGTAAAGAAATATATCATTGAAAGCTATCAAAGTCATATTTTGATTAAAATTGCTTAAAGCCTTTTATACATTTGACTTCACGTTTAATTTTTTCCTTATTATTTGTTATTATTTTTTCCTGCACCGACATACACAAATGTTTGACCCAATGGTTGACTGGTAGAGAATGCCTTTTGGCATTAAGTTCGCCATTTGTACATATTTTTTTATGTGTGCAATAAAGTTTAAATAAATAAAAAAATAAAAATAAAAGCCGTTTAACGCCACGCCTTTTTTACCTATACAGCGCACCCCGCCTAATAATACGTATAGAATCTTCTTCTTCTTTGTCAGGGGCTATGTAAGGCTCTACAGCCTAAATATTACTGCGACCATTCCTGATCTATTGTGATCGCCACCTACTACAACTGTCGATCCAAAACTGCAACTTCAAACAGCTGCAGGATCTTCTTGATCTCGAGAGACCCTAACTCCTCCGGACGTACGAGTAATACGTGTCTGCCCAGGATTGAGTCACGAGTGCGCATTATACGTATAGAATACTCACAGATTAATTTTACTCTGTAACCTTGTGAGTGTGACGTGGACGAATTTGGCGGTCTAAAGGTTAAATGGTTAATATTATGCTGATAAATATGTGACTTAGAAAACCGGCCGTAACCTTATTTATTTAGTTTCAGTGGTCCAAGGTAATGCAAACATTCAGGGCGGTTTCAGACTAGCGTATTTTTCTGCGCGTATCGGTCGTTTCGTCGTTATCAGCTTACACGTGCGTTATATTTCTCTACATTTGGTTTTTACGAGTTTACGCGCGCGCTTTTCCCTACATTTACGCGTACGCTCGAATAAAATGCTAGTTTGTAACCGCCCTTATTACAAGTTGCGAAAATAATGTTCCTGATTCGTATATTGCATGTTCCTCAAGGACGACTACGCGTTAAGCAAGCGTAAAAATAAGTTTTATCGATGTAAAAGTAATTAAATACACTTTAAATGAATACCAATACCACTATCAATCAGATAGTGCAATTACGCTTGTAGCCTCATTTGATTTGGGCTTAAAATATTCATCAAACAGTGTTATTACCTCTTGTAATTTAGCAGAATCTTCTGTATTTTCTTTTTTTAGCGTATTAAAATATAATTCTTGCGCCGGTTGACCGATACAGTTTAGTAGAACTGATGCCTTTCTGGCCTCCGTGATCTTCTCTAGACCAGCCGCTGACACGAAAGTTCTAAAGGCTTGTTTAAAACGAAGCCAGCGGTGCCGGCATGCGGTATTCGACGCCCGACATCTTGATTTCTTCATGTCTTCTGTTTCTTGAAATTATATCTTCTTATTTTAATTTATTTGGAGCTTAGCTCTTCTTCGACTGCGCCATGTAGTATTTGGTGTCTTAATCAAACAAAGGTTTGGAGGAAGCACTGAGTATTTTATTATATATTCAAAATGTCTGAAAGCGTGTTCTTATCGTTAGCTGGCTTAGATGCAAGAGAGCGAGATGGTTCATTAGACATTACATTACAAATCATTTTTTAATACGTTCGGAAACATTCTATATTGATACATTTGTTTCATATATTTACCACAGATATTACAACGCTAAAATCTAGTATCACTTAAGTCTGATTTGTGAAAAAGTTGTGATTTTTTTCGAATGCGATATGAACATTTTAAGAGGCAAATTCAAGAAGCTGAAAGGGGTAACAACACCACTTTTCAACGTGGCAATATCAGTTTTCTTGAAGCCTGAGATCCCTGTCAGCATCAACAGTAGCGAATGAAACATCGCGCCAAAGGCATCTGATGTATTCCGAATAACTTTCCCAAATATCTATATGTATCTAACATCTCAAAAATTCACGTTCAAAAGTATAGTTTTTCAAGTCTTATTTGTTCTACATATAGAACTATTTACTTTTGTGAAGCTGTTACAGAATGGTAGATACTTTTGAAGCGTTGTTTGATCTACTTTTGATGCTGACTAAGTCAAACTACGGTCTAATAGTTATGCACAGATCACTCGCCGCTATTATAGAAAAATATAATTTGACGGCGAGAACCGGGAATTACCGGTTCCGGGACTGATTTCGTAGAGAAACTAAATTATAGCTGACTGTTACCGCATTTTGTTGCGGCGTGCGTAGCAACGAATTCACGTGCGTTGACAACGCACCATCGCACCGATATGCGTTGTATCTCCGTCCGGAGCTGCGGTGCACGACGAACCGCGTTGATGTACAAAATCCGTACGGTACTACTAAGCTCGGTGTGGCATACCGAACCGTCGTGTGATTCGCTTCTTCGCACGGAAAGGCGGAGCCATTGTTACACCGTGCGGATTTTGCATACAAATTAAGATTCTACAGTACAAAGTACCGCAGCACCAGACACCGCTCCGAAGTGCAGAGCAGGGTGACAAGCGCCTTAGAAATGATCTTGATTTGTGCAATAATCGTTCGCTACCGGTATGTTTTCTCACGAATACCATGTCAACAAAGTAACAAATTACCAAAGAACACAATTAAAACCTCAGCATTGTAATGCAACTGTATAATGACACTCATTAATTGTCAATAAAAATGGTCAATTTATACCCTAATCAGCAGGAAGATTTTTTGTAGCGTTTTACAAATACTGATTACCTAATTAATTATAGTTCAAACGATTTCCTGTAATAGAGTGTTTATTAATCTTAGTTACAAAAGGTAAACAAGCTATTTTACTGTTTATATGGTGCAACGTTCCCGTACTAGTGCGGGAATGACCACTTAAATTTCCATACCTATGTCGAAAGTTTAATAATGTACCTACTGTAAAACGTTGTACGATACACGTGCGAATGGGTAATTTGCAACTCGTGTCGATTTAAAACAAAACCTTCGGTCGTGTTTTAACCACTCGTTGCGAATTCCTATTTTCCGCAACTGTATCGTAAATAACTATTATGTAATGGGTGTCATTTAATTGATCGGCAAATATTCCTATTTTGATGAACAAAAATAAATATGTGCATTTTAAATTAAAAAACGGGTGATTATTTAATTATTTCCCTTGTGTGATAGCTGGGAAATCACCAGAAGAGATGCCTAATGGAAAGTATATCTTATTTTATTTTATAAATTAACTTTGATAAAATGTGTTTATACTTATGCAAAATAAATGTCCTCGTTTTCATTTATTTTATCGGTTTTCTAATAAATTAAAAATCAAATCTTTAAAATTTCAATAAGCGGTGTTTTATAAAATATGTTATCATTTATCACCCATCCGTATCATAATCATTACACTTTTACAAGCGTTCTATTGTAAATAGATAAACTTAGTTACCAGCCGAGTTTCATCTTATCTCTCGCAGTAATTCTGTTTTCACGCCTGAATGGAAAACTTTAAAAAGGTTACCGCGATATTTTTGCGAATCTTAATCTCGTGCAATTCACGAGGAGGCCAATTCTGTTTTTTTTTTTTTTAATATAAATTCATTTGTTTAAGCCCCATAGTAAGTTCAAAACGTTAGTGGTGTGGGTAGGTACTTAGACAACGACATATGTAATATATAAATATTTATGAAATCTTAAATATGTTTTTTTTTTTATACTACGTCGGTGGCAAACAAGCATACGGCCCGCCTGATGGTAAGCAGTCTCCGTAGCCTATGTACGCCTGCAACTCCAGAGGAGATATGTAGATAGAAAACATCCATGACTCAGGACTTGAACGCGGGAGCGCGGGAACGCGGGACCATCGGCTTCATAGGCAGAATCACCACCGACTAGGCCAGACAGGTCGTCGATTTTTTAAGGTTTTCATTTTGTTCTCGGTTCTGATTTTGTATGGCGTGGACCGGAAATATCCGGTTCCGGTACTGTTTTGTATAGAAGACCAGTACCCTACCCCTACCCTACCCTACTCGACCCATGTAATAATACGACCTTGACGATAGCTCACGGTAATTGATACCCGCGAAATGCATTGGAAGTCGTGTCATTAGCAAGGCTCAGAAAAACACCCGTAATTTTGAAAACATAACCATAATTATGGGGACAATATTAAGACTGTGACATAATTAAGACTGTGAACGAACATTTTCAACTCTAGGTAGGAACCTAGAGTTGAAAGTGTTCGTTCACAGTCTACAGACGTCACTGGGGTATATTTATTTTATTTGTTGACATTTATTTACTTAATCTTTGTTGCACAAAAGAAAATAGAAATGTACAAAAGGCATTCTCTACCAATCAGTCTTTGGGCAAAGCAAATAACTTGTAGGCGGTGCAACATCGTGTTGACAACATTGGTATATAGACCAGCGGTTGAACAAAAATGGGTTTCGATAATATTAAAGTTTTTTCTTTTTTGATATGTCATTGAGTATGTTAAAATAATACTTTGGTAAAAAGTTAGAAATTTTAAGGTTATTTAATAACAGACCGCGGCCGGCAAAACATCCCACTTTGTCGCTTGCCGACGACTTGCTTGCTTTCTTGCTTGTTTGTTGTTTGGACAAGATTTGCTTGTATCTTTATAAGAATAACCTGACAAGTGTAATAAAAAAAGTAAAGTCTCTGTTGTACGGAACAGGGTTATGACAGCGTAGCCAAATGGCAAAAAACGGAACCCTTGTGGATTCGTCATGTCTGTCTGTCTGTCTGTCTGTCTGTCCGTCCGTATGTCATAGCCATTTTTTTCCGAAACTATAAGAACTATATTGTTGAAACTTGGTAAGTAGATGTATTCTGTGGACCGCATTATCACACAAAAACCGTGGTTTGAAGACCTAACCCATACGTGTGGGATATCTATGGATAGGTCTTCAAAAATGATATTGAGGTTTCTAATATAATTTTTTTCTAAACTGAATAGTTTGCGCGAGAGACACTTCCAAAGTGGTAAAATGTCGCCCCCCCCCCCCCCCCCCGTAACTTCTAAAATAAGAGAATGATAAAACTAAAAAAAATATGATATACATTACCATACAAACTTCCACCGAAAATTGATTGGAACGAGATCTAGTAAGTAATTACTTTTTTTAATATGTACGTCATAAATGGTACAGAACCCTTCATGTGAGAGTTCGACTCGCACTTGGCCGCTTTTTCTATTAAAGGTCTCGCTCGCACCTACTGCTGCGCCTAAGATGATGCACAGAGAATCGTGTCAAGGTCGTATCGTAATAATATCAAAACTTTTAACAAAATATTTTATCAGAATCGGGTTCAAGATAGCAACACGTGAATTGAGGTGTACATGTCATTCACAATTATTATCAGCGACAATATACTACATTTTTTATGATATTTTTTTCTAAAGTAGGCAACGACCTGATTACACAGTTTATTGGTCCTTATAAATTCATAAATCATTAGTAACTATGAGGATATGTGTGCATTAATAACTATATCGCCTATGACGTAAATTCTGATATTTTTTCTACTTTTAGCATAGATTATAGACTTAATATCACGTCTGAATTTTTTGACGACCGGTTCGGCCTTGTGGATAGTGACCCTGCCTACGAAGCTGATGGTCCCGGGTTCAAATCCTGGTAAGGGCATTTATTCGTGTGATGAGCATGGATATTTGTTCCTGAGTCATGGGTGTTTTCTATGTATTTAAGTATTTATAAATATTCATATATTATATATATCGTTGTCTAAGTACCCTCAACACAAGCCTTATTGAGCTTACTGTGGGACTTAGTCAATTTGTGTAATAATGTCGTATAATATTTATTTATATCATTTTTATCTATTCCAAAAATTATAACAATACGCGAGTTGGCACACAGCCACTGGGTAGAAAGCGGCGCATACCTCTCAACACGAGCCATTTGAGTCATCCTAAATGTTGCTTTTTGAGGGGACCCTTGTGTGAGTCACCGTCTACCGGAAATAAAATTTGGATACCTACCTTTTTATTACGCAGGTATCCGGTTTTTATGTAGGCCAGTCCATTTCAGATTCCAGCAACTCTCAAATAGTCTTTACACCCTAGCGGGAGCTGCATCTGCGTGCGTCTCATGACACGGGCAAGGGTAGCATTCGCTATAGGCTTGAGTCGGTCAGGACCGAAGAACTAAAAGGAATGAAATCCCACCACGGACCGAAAGGAACTAGTTCATCTTAAGCGCTCTTAATTGGTCTCGGTCCTTTAGTTCAGTAGTCGGTACGTCAGTACCTAGTAACAAATCGGTCGGGAGAGAATGATCGGAATGAGTCAAGGTCAAGAAAGTCGTTAGCTCACGCTCTCGCTCTGTTTATTTGATTGATATTTGCTCCTGAACTAAAGGAACTAAAAGAGCGAACTAGTTCCTTTAACCGATTGACCGAGATTGGAGCGCTCTTTTTAAAGACCGAGCGGGCACAACTCTAATTCGCTAACTGTACCCCATACATTTCATTTACCTTGTACGTGTTGGTTTTGGCTCCGCGCATGCCTCGAAATGTTTCGGAACACCATTTTTCCGTGATGGGATAGACATACTTATATACTGTAACAAAACAAAATGATGGTCGTACCGTACGAGTACAGTAACCTCGATACGTGTTTTATTTTTTCTTAACTTACATGTAAACAACTTTTATCACAATACGATTAAAGAGCATTAGAAACTACGCCAGGGGTTTTAATATTTGGTTGTTTGCATATCCGTTTGCGAAAATATGTGTTATAAAAGCATCGGTTTAGCATTTTAACTTAGGTTTTTTGTTTATTTATTTGAATATAAAAAATATAGGGTTGATAAAGCTACTCGAATGCAAGAAAGATGCCGGTTCAAGTCCGACCATAGACACCTAAATTTCTAGGCTTTGGTAACGGTTTTCTTATATGACATCTATTTCACAATTTGGGCGTAATGAAGGCAATGTTAACGTAGTGAGGATATTTCTCGAAATAACACAACTAATGAACAAGCTATTTGCTTAATAGCCGTATAATTTACCATTCCGTTTAACATTATCTCGTTCGTTTACTGACCTGCCCGAATAGTAAAACATTGATCTTAGGCGTTTAGGCATCATTAACACTTAAAATTATACCTACGGTTTCATCTACTTATATGCCGTCTAGGCTTGTCGAAAATTGATAAATTTCCATATTGGAAAAGTTTCGGAAACGTGTCTTTTTATGGTCTTCGAAATTCTTTGTATGGTTTTCAAAATGAAACTTTCCTTAATTTTTCGTAACTTGAACATGTCGATGTTATCGTTTTATCTTTAAAAACTTGTTTAGATATTAAAGTTTTGTTTGTATTAATTATCTTAATTAACGAGACCAAATTTACGTCAATGCTTCAAATTAAATTTATTAGTTATTTGATTTTAAACATTGACGTAAAATGAGTATTTAACTGAAGTTTTTTTATTCGTTCTTTAAGTACATCGTTTTACCGTCTAATGCGTTAAACGCTATGCTCATTTAATTATGTTCATCAGTAGTCATTATGTACAGTCGCATTGAAAATAAGGATAAATATTTCATATTTTCACAAGTTAGTGTTTTATATACCTACAGATTTGTATAATAAACTGGTAAAAAATAGTAACATTTTCAAAAAATAGAATAAGTTTCCATTTTGAAAGCGGATAGTTTGGTTTTCTACACAAAAATGTGGCAAGTTTTCGAAATTCTTAAGTAATACAAAATATAATATTTTGTGAAACAGGTACATAATAAAAGATCTTAAAATTCAAGGGCTGTACAAAACGAGACGATGTCGAGTTTTGTACATAGAGGCCCGAAAAGCTCTCGAACTTCTGTTCGTGAGGTTTACAGAATTTTATTGTTGTGTGAACCATGAACCACCTAATGCATGTATTTTTTTCAAAGGTTGTCTTTATGAGATCACTTAGTTGTGGTAAAATCGAGTTTGTTTTGTTAGCATTTTGCAACGCAGCAGCAAAGTAATTTTAGCAATTGATTGATAATTGCACTCGCAACAATTATGTTAATGTCGCGATCTTAAGGTGCGACCAGACCGCAGCTTAAAAAACGGTCACGATACGGAATCGCAGTGACGCGTCGTATGCGTACCGTTTGTGACGCATGCTCCTCACACCGCTGCTTAAAAAACGGTGACGGTACGGAATCGCAGTGACGTGCTTCACGCGAATCTTTTTTGTTCGCAAATCTTTGCGTCTTTTACGTCACCGGTGTGGTGTCTGCCATAAGATCTCAGTGTAATATTTTTTGCGATTTTTACGCAGATCAATTTACGGTGCGTCAGCGTATTTTAAGCAGCGGTGTGAGGAGCATGCGTCAAAAACGGTACGCATACGACGCGTCACTGCGATTCCATATCGTGACCGTTTTTTAAGCTGCGGTCTGGTCGCACCTTTATAGAGAAGAAATATTTTTGGAACTGACTGTACCAGACTGAATAATAAAATAAAATAAACTGGACATTATTACTATAACGTCATTAGCACCCACTAATTAAGAAATAGATATAATAAGAGCTTTAATTAAAGTGATTAGGTACTAGGTAGGTGTTATTCCTTAAGTTTTTATTTGTGGTTGAAATGTAATAAATACCTGCTTTATGATTCATGATATTGTGAAACTGATTTTTAATTATTTTTTAATGAATTTAGAAATAGTGGAGATAAAATATAGGCGCCATACAAAATCTTGTTAGGTATCATAATGGATTAGTCAAATGGTCATACACTGCAAAAAATGATCTATCGAGCACACATTAAAGTGATTTTTATTAAGATTAACTGCTTTATACAATATCAACAAATGATTGAAAAACAGTAAAATACAAAACAGTAACTTCAGCTGTTTGAACATTTCTAAGTATTGAAAAAACGATAAAAATAAACGAACAGTCACTACATTTTAGCTACTCAAAACAGTAAAAAGCGGCCAAGTTCGAGTCGGACTCGCCCATGAAGGTTTCCGTACCATTTATGACGTATTAAAAAAAACTACTTACTAGATCTCGTTCAACATTTTACCACTTTGGACACACATTTGACCACTTTGGAAGTGTCTCTCGCGCAAACTATTCAGTTTAGAAAAAAATGATATTAGAAACTTCAATATCATTTTTGAAGACCTATCCATAGATACCCCACACGTATGCGTTTGTATGAAAAAAGATTTTTTGAGTTTCAGTTCTAAGTATGGGCAACCCCCAAAATTTATTGTTTTTTTTTTCTATTTTTGTCTGAAAATCTTAATGCGGTTCATAGAATACATCCACTTACTAAGTTTCAACAGTATAGCTCTTATAGTTTCGGAAAAAAGTGTCTGTGACATAATCGGACAGACAGACGGACATGACGAATCTATAAGGGTTCCGTTTTTTGCCATTTGGCTACGGAACCCTAAAAATGATTGCTTGTAAAATTTGACATGTAAAAGTGCCCTTGTGGCATATTTGCTAAATAAATGTTTGATGTTTACGCTAGCGTCAATTTCTAGTACATAATAGAGTTTGTGATAGTAGGAAAGCGCTTATCTCCCTCAGGTCACCACAACAATGCTATCATTGTTTGTTTGTGACACTTGAACGCCATCATTCATTAATTAACGTAATTATACTTCGTGTCATCCACTATGACGCGCAGATTTGTCAAATCTAACCTTTAATAACAAGACATACGAGTCAATGCATGCGTCTTCGTGAATGGCACGTTCTATAATTCTACACGCTGCGTACCGTCAACAAAGTTAACTGACAATTCTTAAACCTTATTGTTAAGTGTATAAGGTCCGTCGATAGTCAAATAAGTATGTCGCTTGAGTACTATCGTTGGCAAAATTGACTAGACAGTTTTAAAACTTACTGCGATGACATAAGGGCTATGAATGGTTAGTGGATAAGTTGCTGTACGATATGATATCTGCTCCGTTTGAGAGGTCACAACTTGACGACTTAAGTAGTTTTCCCTTGCTGGGGGGACACGTCTGCCTAAGGATTTGATTAATTGCCTACCTATTACCAGAATATAATACTTTTCATTCTTGCACAAACCTCCTCCAACTACAAAGAAAGATCCCCGAGCCATTAGGGCTCGAATTTTTCAAAATCGCTTCTTATGTCTCATATTTGTAGTTTTGTAGTTTTCTAGCTTTTGTAGTTTCGGCTAGCTATCTCATAATCAGTGTTTTTTTATTTTTTTATACTACGTCGGTGGCAAACAAGCATACGGCCCGCCTGATGGTAAGCAGTCTCCGTAGCCTATGTACGCCTGCAACTCCAGAGGAGTTACATGCGCGTTGCCAACCCTAAACCCGCCCCCCCTCATTGAGCTCTGGCAACCTTACTCACCGGCAGGAACACAACACTATGAGTAGGGTCTAGTGTTATTTGGCTGCTGTTTTCTGTAAGGTGGAGGTACTTCTCCAGTTGGGCTCTGCTCTAGATCTGGAATGACATCCACTGGCTGTGCCCTACCACACAAAGCTAGATGACATTCACAATGCCCATACCTCTCTTTTGGACGTAGTTTAAGGACGTACCCGGGTCCAGTGTAATTACGGTTGCACTCATAGTCATAACGAACACGTTCTTCAAAAAAGGAGTGTACAGATTTATAAAGGGTCGGCAACGCGCATGTAACACCTCTGCAGTTGCAGTGGATGTAATACAGGTGTTGGTCTAAGCCCGAAGTAGATCTAATACCATATTGACGACCGGTCTGGCCTAGTGGGTAGTGACCCTGTCTACGAAGCCGATAGTTCCGGGTTCAAATCCTGGTAAGGGCATTTATCCGTGTGATGAGCATGGATATTTGTTCCTGAGCCATGGGTGTTTTCTATGTATTTAAGTATTTGTATATATTATATATATCGTTGTCTAAGTACCCTCAACACAAGCCTTATTGAGCTTACTGTGGGACTTAGTCAATTTATGTAATAATAATAATGTCCTATTTATTTATTTATTTGGACTATGTTATTTAAAGTTGAACAGAGTTTTTTACTTATTTGGGAATTTTCATGTTATTTCTAGTCGAATACACGAGCTCTTCCAATGCTAACAGGAGAAAAAATGTGTCCCAAGGTTTTTATTTCATACATTTTTCGTTCCTTCAATTTTCATTCCTTTACCTATGAAAAATGGTAACGGAATGGAAATGGAGGGAACGAAAAATATATGAATTACATAAAAATTCCCAAATTTTAAAAATATGTGCTCCTAGCCTAGTTTGTGTTGGTAGTACATTCGCCATCAGATATATCGGAGCGGCCAAGGTGCTCACAAATATCTGAACACGCCTCTATTGTCAAGGCGTTAGAGTGCGTGGTCAGATATTTTTGAGCAACTTGGCCGCTCCAATATATCTGATGCCGACTGTTCAAGCTTTACTTAGTTTGGGGTTAGATCGATCAATGCAACATTGTCCTAAAAAAAACCGGCCAAGTGCGAGTCGGACTCGCGCACCGAGGGTTCCGTACAAAAATTTACGGTTTTCGCAATTATTCCTTTATCTGTGCTATAAAGTCCCGGATAGACGTGCGAGTAAGTTCGCGAACTTACAGCTCGACGACCTTTTTCGCTCGTGTGTGAGCCTAAGTACGCGTACTTTACAAGCGAAAAAAGTCGTCGAGCCATAAGTTCGCGAACTTACTCGCCCGTCTATCAGCCACTTGAGACGTTGCTTCGTACTAAATTTCAAGATTCTGAGTTCACGGGAAGTACCCTGTAGGTTTTGATTCCCTTGCGAGTGCCGAAAACTTGCGGAAATTTGCGGCATAAGCGGCTGTATCTTTTGATTACGTTGGCTTAGAAGTTTGATTTTTTCACAACTCCAAGGGACAGTAGACCTAAGTATTTGATATAAATTCCAGCTTGATACCTCCACGCGTTCCTGAGAAAAAGGGCCTTGACAGACAGACGGACGGACGGACGGACAACAAAGTCATCCTATAAGGGTTCCGTTTTTTCCTTTCTAGGTACGGAATCCTAAAAAACTTGAATTTATTTATTTTTAAGTTCACTTTATTATTTGTCGCAATATAAGTACCTGTCGTTGGTATCTCTTTCCATACAGATTCTACGAAACAGAAATTATTATTTTGGTATGTATGTATAAACTCTTTATTGTACAAAAGACAAAATATAAATATGGCACAGGATAAGCAATACAAAGGCGAACTTATACCCTTTAAGGGATTTCTTCCAGTTAACCTTTGAGTAGATGATAGATATGATGATATGATGATGTAGTATACGATGAGATGTTTTGGTAATGTAAAACAAAATCAATAAACCATGTATGGCGGTCTGCCTTGCTTTTCATAAATTTTTTATATATATCATAAAAAAGGAGGGGAACAAGCAAACAAATCACCTGATGGTAAGCGATTACCGTCACCCTTAGACACCCGAGAGGTTGTAAGTGCGTTGCCGGATTTAAGATGGGAGTACGCTCTATTCTTGAATGTCGTATCGGTCCGGAAATACCGCATTCCACATTGTCATTTTGTGTAAAGAATTAGAACTTTTTATTATTTATAAGATACATAATAAATTCATTTGCCAGCCATTATGTAAAATAGATTCCACTTAGTTGAAATGCGTTTAATCAGACCCCCAATAAATAAGTCAACACAAGACTGATAACTTTCTATTTTATCTACGCTGCATTTTAAGTTGTTTGTTGTCACATGTTTGTGAACAGACGAGTTTTTGCATGTTTGTTTATAATGGAAGAAGCCGAGCGGAAGGTTTCCGCCGAGGAAGGTTGGAGGTAGAAGTACGTTGGAATAACAGTATTGGCGAAACGACTGGCCTTTGTGCGATACCTGAATGTTTACAAAGTTTGACTCACTACACACTGTTTACAAACTTTGAAATAGATAAATTAGAAAAATGTCAAGTCCGACTATATTTTAGCGAAAAAACTTCAGGGACAGACGAAAACTCTCAATGTACAGATGTAGATAATGACGTAAACAACATCACAATTAAAAAAATAAGTACAAATATAAACCCAAGTTAAATCAAAAATTACAAAGAAAAAATTTACGTCAAAATAAACTGTAAATCATGTACAGTGTCAGTACATAAAACTAAGTCAAAGTGTGATGCTGTATGAGATGATATATTCTTACAATTTACACGATTTTAGGGTTTCGTAGCCAAAATGTCAAATACGGAACTGGCTGGGAGATCTTTAGGTCATATTTTGAAATTGCGCTTAAATCAAAGAACAGGGAAGTCTACCAAACTATCGAAATATAAGGAGAAATAAAAATCGGCACAAGAAAGATCTTTTCACTATCATCATCCTCCTCCTAGCGTTTGTCCCGTACTGTGACGAGGTCCGCTTTCCTACTTTTCTCCTTCTGCTTCTCTGTCCTGGAAGTCGTTTCCCGCTAACCCATCAGGTGTTTAAAATCTTTAAGATCTTTCCACTATAAAAATGCCCTTACCGGGCTTTTATTATATTTAAAATAGTCTTTAAAGTTGTTATTTCTACGGGAATAGTTAATAGTTTCTACGGGAGTGATAGATAAACTAATGCCTGAATGAAATTTAAAGCAATATCTCATTTCTGCTACAGATCGTAGATCGTGCCTTTCACGAAGACGCGGGGCTTGACGCGTAATGTCATGTTATTAAAGGTTAGAATTGAAAAAATTGTGCGTCATCGTATTTGACACGAACTATAATTGCTTAGAAAATATAAATGTCACTAGTCGCGCTATGTACTCTTCATTGAATGCAAGTAACGAAATAAAAACAAGCAGGATGGTTTCATTTCTTGTTCCGAAAAGTTAAAAATATTAGTTTACTAATATATAAATGTTCATAATTTAGATAAAAAACTACGCCAGGACCGCTTATGGGCGATGTGAGCTACAATTAAATTAGTCTTCAGTAGTTCAGGATTCTTCATCATATCAGTTCTTTATCACCCACTGCTGAGCACAAGCTTCTCTTCTAGGACGCCACTTGTCCCGGTCCTGAGCTAATCTCATCCAGAAGTGACCTGCAATCTTCCAAATGTCGTCCACCCAACGAGCCAAAGGACGCCAGGTACCTCTTTCATCCGAAAGCGGCCACCACTCCGTTAACACCTGCCACCTGCTATCAATCTGCCTAGCGTCATATATTTCACCCAAGGCCATTTTAGTCTGGTAATGATGCAACCCACGTCTTGGTGCGGCGACAGATATTAAATTGAATGGTCAAACTTTAGAATTTTTTAAGACTGTTTTTCTAGGAATAACTTTAGACTCCAAATTACAATGGGGCTCCTATGCAACTTCATTAACTAACAGGTTGAGCTCCGCTGCGTTTGCAGTAAGGAGAATAAGACAGCTTACCAATGTACAGACGGTACGGTTAGTCTACTTCGCCTTCTTTAACAGCATTATTACTTGTGGTCTTATTTTTTGGGGATCAGCTGCTGATATTGATTCAGTATTCATTTTGCAAAAAAGGGCAATTAGATCAATTTAAAACCTGGGGTCGCGTGAGTCACTGAGATAATTATTTAAGGAGATACATATTCTTACTCTGCTATTGTTATATATATTTGAAATAATAATGTTTGTAAGGAAAAACTTACACAATTCCCCAACTGACATAGTCGCTAACGTCTACGTAACTTACTTTTTAAACATCTCGCTCGCACTAATATGCGAGTACGTGCGAGATGTGTAAAAAGTAATGCGTAACTTACTCGCTAGCGAAGATGTCAGTGTCAAACTGGTGGTAGTCGCAGAACAGTTCTCTAATACCCTGCCAATTTACGTATTCGTATTACCTACATTGATGCGTGCAGTGCACATTATCTTTCTCTAAGCTATAATAAAAAAATCTATTTATATTTTTTAAGTGAAAGCATATACTGATAATGTAATTGAATTGTTTTTACGTATTGCTTAAGTAGGTGTGATAGTACAATTAGCAAAATACTGTGAAACTATAGGAAATATATTCTGATATATAAATTGCCCACTACTGTAATATTGGGCATACACTTCGAAGGGATCCTGATCACATACCGAGGCAAGCCCCAGACTGGACCCAAGGAAAGAGGAAACGTTGCCGTCTAAAGCAGACCTGATGCCGGACTATTATTGCAGAGGCGAAGGCTATTGGGAAGACTTGGAGCGAACTCAAGCACGAAGCTCAAGACCGATGCAGATGGCGGCGCACTGTGGACGCCCTTTGCCCCATCTAGGGATCATAGGACAATAAGTCAAGGCTGTTATTTGACCTATATTTACAAATAAAACAATGACTCCGTTTTGAATTAGATTTAAACTACCAGAATATAGGCTTAGTCAAGCTCTGTTATCAGCAAATGTATTTAAATTCAAGATACGGTGTGATGTGGGAATAAATTGTATGTTAGTTTTTTTTGCAATTTATTCTTATAAGATGCATAAATACAATTACATTAGGTACGATACAATTTACAATAAAAGAAAAAAAAACATAAAAATAGATAGGTACGTTCCATTTCTGAGTATTTTATTCTGCGTTATATACAAACTTCATACTTACTGATTACATTATTCCATACTTCGTTGTTTCAATATTGGGCAAATGTCCTGCCGGCGGCGATTTCATACAGTCTATGTACACTAATAAATATAGAACCCGCGTAAAAAAAAGGTAAAAGCTCGCCCGCGAATAAAAACTAGGTAGTTTCTTACTGATCGCCCAATGATCGGAATAGGCAGAGTATAAATACCTAAACCTTGTAGAACAAAGTCTTAAAGTGGAGACTACTTTGCGATAACATTATTTCTGAGAATAAAGTCCTGGATCCGTACTACTAGCATTCCTCGTTTCACATTTTTGTCCAATACAATCAATTCGCGTAAAATAAAACAACCAATTTTTTTGCAAACCAAAAACCACCGCGGTCATATGCAACACCCACCCAACACACTAAGTGCATCTTCGTAGGACTTTAGTCCCGAAAAAAATGTTATCGCAAGGCAGTCTCCCATGTTTAGGTATTTATACTCTGCCTATTCCGATTACTACTGATCGGCATCATTCGGACAGCCATATTTAAATAAAACAAAGCTTTCAGATCAATTCAATGTATTTCCTCTTCTATACTTGATATCTTCCGTTTTCCACGCAGCAACTCGATATTCCAAACCACAACGACAACTACCAGGAAGGCAATCATAATCATCGAATCGAACATGATCGTATAGTCGCCCGTCGCGTCGCGGGTAGCGCCTGTGAAAAATAATTAACAATGTCTTTGTTAGAACTCTATGTTGCCTGTAGGTATACATAAGGTGTTATTATTTCACTTAATGATCCTAGGAGAAAACTGTTTGTTGGTAATTAAACAAATATTACTTTTAACCTGTTCCAGGCGGAAACGTTCGAAGCGATGCCCCCATACCTTTGGCCTTTGATCCATTAGATGGCGCCACTTTTGTCGAAAGATGGCAGTAAATTTATTGTGGTTACAAAATTTTCTTTGACAATCCTTCTCTATTTAAAATTCTCTTTGGTATAAGTAAGTAATGAATGTGAAAGAGAGAGTGAGTTTTATCATCAGCGACTAACATTAAAATTAAATTAAATCATTTTTACTAAGGAGAGATATTCACATAATTCGTGCTTTTTCGCTGATAAACTGTTAAGATAGGCAGTGAAATTTCGGTATGTATATTGTACTATTAAGATCCATTAGAGTCAATACACTCCAGATGTGGAAACTACATATAGGTACGATACAAGTATATGTAGGTACGAACAATAGCGAGCGAAACGCGAACGCGGAGGATTTAACAACTGTAGACCTTGTCTGTAATTTTCTGTACAAAATAGACTGCGGTTTCTGCGGGGGAGGGTCAAATGTATGGTATGCATGTCAGATAAACGTCAGTTCATACAAGAAAGATTTTCCACAGAGGGGTTAGCTACGTTAGTTAGAGGGGTAAGGTGACTACGCTTGTTAAATCCTCCAAGCGCGCCAATTATAACTAAATGTCATCATTTAGATGTCAGGGTTAAGTCAAATGTACATTCGAATTGGCTTCCTTTAGAAGTGTCAAGTCACTTGTCACAACATCTCTGACGTGGATAATTTAATATGCATTTTGGTATTACGTAAATACTACATAATCTTATCAGCTTTATGTTGAATCAATAAACTCAGAATGAGATAACAGACAGGAGCATATTCGGCGATGCTCCGTGTAGGGTTCTGTACCTTCGAAATAATGCTGTCTTTCTTAGCTTCGTATTTGTTTATACATACTAACACCTACTCGAATTCTCTACCGATCCTCGTGAAATTTTGTGACCGGATTCTATGATAAAATAAAACTTTTTGTCGACTCAGGTTTTGAAAATCTTTCAAAATGCGGAAATTGGCATAAAGGACCTAAGCACCAATGGTGTATATGGCGCTTAAAACTATTGTGAGTTCACTGTGATAATAACGAACTCAGTATTTATCACTTTTATATATTCTATGCTTATCGCAAAGTCTACAGCTCACAGAGTTACTAGTTAATTAGGTGTTCAACGACAATCATTTAACAGACAAGAACACTCGATTACTGTAACTTTTGCATAATTAAATAAATATTTTGCTTTTAATTCATATAATTTAAAATTATTTTCAAACATCTCAATAGTTTTTTTAAGGATTTATCATTCGATACCAAATATGGCAATCAATAAATTACTATTTGGTGATAATATGATTATACATGCATATAGATATATTATATAAGCAAAATTAAATTTTCTAGGGCAAAGAGTTCGAGCTCAGCTGCGGATTAGTAAATATAGTGAAACTGTAAGGGCTCTGTTGACTCCAGAACCCTAAAAAGTGAAATTATAGTGCGACATGAAAGAGTAGAACTTAAATTAAATGGGACTAAACAATTTCCATACAAATTTATTGCCTGTCTGTTGTTTTTTACGTCAAAAATTTGGCAGTTACGAAAAGTGGCGCTCTCATTTATTTTCTACTATTTTATGTCGCACTCAAGGAATTATGTTCAATATATTCAACTGACAATGTTTGCGCGAAGCTCATGGCGAATAAACGTTTTTCCAGAAAATAGTCATTTACAATCGTACACGATACATTGAAGAGGAACCTAAAACTGCAAAAAAAATAATTCTCGTTAACCGAAATTCTGTAAATAAAATAATTCTCGTTCACCGAAACACTGCAAATAAAATAATTTTCGCTAAGCGAAACACTGCAACTAATATAATTCTCGTTAATTGAAACACTACAAATAAAATAATTCTCGCTAGCCGAAATACTGCAAATAAAATAATCCTCGTTAAGTTCAACTTGTAATCAGATTTGCTGTATATGGGCGAATCAACTTTTTGACCGACAGCTTTGAGACTGAGTGCCTCTTGCGTTACCCACACATCACATTGCTCCCAATATAAATAGAAATATAACACAAACATATAGATAGGTACATATATAAATATAACTTAAATAAAAATAAATAAATACCCAACATATAATACAAATAAACAGATATGAATTCGAAATAGAAAAGTAAAGGAAATTAAAGAAGTAGTCAATCGAGAAAAACATAATTACTTAAGTTCTTAGTAAATATTTGCTCTGCATACAATTTTTAAATTTTCCAGCAATCTTGTAAAACAAATGACATCCGGATGACATATAACTTAAAGATATATAAGAAATTAAGAGTATAATGTTCATAAATTTCAAGAACTTTCTAAGACTATTTAGTATTACCTATGTACAGACTTGCAATGTTTCAGATCGAGTGTTCTTAACATTGAATGTGTTAACAAAATAAAAGAAACCTGCAACAATCCTTGACACACAATGAGTAGCGCCAGTGAGTTGACAAATATAGTCCCAAACACACCCACATTTAAGAAAGCCGACCAGCTCCAGCTTTCGTCTGCTGATCACTTTCAACAGGGGTCCTGTCAGACACGCTAAAAGAAAATGCCACGATGTATATGTTACCGAAAACACGCGTTTTTATTGAAATGTGTTTTCCCTTGTTTTAAAACTAGTTTAAAATCCCTTTAAACACCAAAGCATTTTGTGAAAACTAGCTAGGAGGAATTTGCAACTGGAGACGCCTTGTCTGTAATTTTCTGTACAAAGCAGACGCTAATGTATGTAAGAGGCACGTCAAATGTATGTATGTAGCCATGTCAGATAAAAGTCAGTCCATACAATACATCGGCCGAGGGGTAAGCTCTTAAAGGCGACTCCAGTTGTTAAATCCTTCAAGAAAACTAGTTTTGACTAGTGAAAACCAAGGCACTATGCGTAGACTTAATATTATGCTTATTGTGACTGACAGGTAATTACGGAACTCTCCATTGGGTGTGGCCCAACGCGCTCTTAGCCACTTGCCCTGTGTGCATATTTGTTAGTGTGGATCAAATCTTGGAAGCTAAATTTGACCCACTTCCCGATTTCCGGATGAGCTAAAAATTTTCATACATCTGTAAATCGGAGGACAATGCAATATTATAATGACATGGAGCTGATCTGATGTTGGGTACAGCGGCTGGGCATGAAAACGCTGTAATATAACAACGCAAACTAATTGTGGTTGGATTTGTTAGATTTGTCTGGATTACTATTCGTTGCCTGTAGAAAGAAAGGTACCGTCCCCGATAAAAGCTTTTAACAAATGAAATTTTTGGCAAAAAAAATATTATAACTATTATAGATACCGATGTCAAATAATTGTATGCTGCTAAGTTCGAACTACTAATAACGACTAAATATTTCTAAGCTCGCTCTCAAAGCAAAACTATGTTCTATTGACCGCCGCGCCGTCATTCAGACAGCCACACTTAAACAAAATAAAACAAGTCTTTCAGATCAATTCATTTCATTGCATTTATCTCTCCGTTGCACTTGGCATCTTCCGTCGACCACGCAGCAACTCGATGATCCAAGCCACGACTGTAACTACCAGGAAGGCAATCATAATCAGGAACATGATTGTGTAGTCGCTCGTCGCATCGCGGATAGCGCCTGAAAAATAATTAGCAATGTCTTTGTTAGTCAACTTTCTATGTTGCCTGCTATGGTACACATGAGGTGTTATTATTTTTCTTCATGATCCTAGTAGCAAAATTGTTTATACCCAATAAAAAACATTACTTTTAACCTGTTTCAGGCGGAAGCAAGCACTGACAGCTGATCGTTATGGCGCGTGGTTTCTAACTTAATGATTTTCTCGAAACTTGTGTACAAAATATGACTGTATATAATGAACGTGAAACAGAGAGTAAGTTTTATCATTAGCGCCTTATATTAAGGAGGTATAACATGATTCGTGCTCTTCAAAGATAAAGATAGTTTAGGTTCTCTAAATCATTGCCGACTATCATTTTCCAACCAATTTTTCGCCGAATGATCAAGTAACAACTCAACATAATAATTCGTAGTATTTCCCAACGTAACAGTTAACAACTGTACGTTTGGAAAACAACTTAAAAATACACTTTTTAAAACGCAATGTTTTAGATAGCAGAATGACTTTGTAAGTTTAAAACGACATATAAAAAAGTTTATTTTTGTAATCTAATATCGTTCGATGCAAAAAAGTCAGTTCTGGCGCTGTTGGGTCGCAGTTCACCTAAGACGCTCCTCCTCGCTTTCCTCGTCGTCGCACCTATCTTGTCTCTGTCAAATGACTAGACGTTATCGTATTATTATTTTTGAGGCAAATGAATGATTTGGCGAAAAAAATGTATTCCAAATGTTGTACGAGTATGTCGTAATAATATCTACTTAACAATAATTCTACCAAATAAAACGTTTTCATAATGAAAATTTGCCGAATGTTGGTTGCCAAAGCAAATCATCTGTGAAAAGTTGGTTGTCAAGTTTGGGTCAATAAAACTTCGGCGAAAAGGCAGAACACCATAGTTTATTTTTTATGTAGGCATTTTACAATGCGCTTATGAACGACAAATAAAGCTACGCCGACCCTACACCTCTGACTCGAGAAGATTTAAATCCCTCCTAATTTGTAGAAAGGTATCCCAATATGGAACCGGCAAGAAACTTTCGCTGATAAGCTGTTCCTGACAATGACATTTCTATACTTAGATTGTATTAGTACTATCTACTAAAGTCAGTCCAGAAGTGGAAGAAAGTCATCCTTACCAACAGCAGGCCCCATGACCATGGCAAAAGTTCCAAACATTATCATGCTAATGCCCATGGCCGATGGAAACTGCTCAGGCTCCACGGAGTCGGCGACGACCATCGGGTAAAGCACGGCGATGGTGCAGCGAGACACGCCCATGATCGTGATGATGGCTAGCGTCCAGGTGTAGTCTGTGATCCATAGCATTCCTGGAAAGGTTTTATACATTGTCTAGTTCGTCTGTGCAAGCTTTAACTTGCTATGTTTGTATGTGTATATGTTTGTTGGGACATATTTTGCAAGCTAAATTAGACCCACTTCTCAGTATTCGATTGATTTGAAACTTGTAATATGAAGTGTAATATGTAAGTTGGGTGACAATGCAATATTATGGTATCATCCAGATGATCTGATGATGGACACAAGACGTGGCCGTAGGAACTCTGTGACAAAACAACGCAACTTAATTGCATTTGGGTTTTTTTTAATTGAGTCGATAAATATTAGGTGCCTGTTGACAGAGCAGTACCGTCAGCGATAAAAGTTTGTATCAAAAATGAAATTATTGGCAAAAAATAATTAAGAATATCTCCCTGTTAGTTAACTGAGGATTTTGGAGCGTAATTTTAGTTGTTACTTCCATCGGGCCGGAACCGCGTATAATTTTGGCAATTTTGTCTTGCATTAAACATTGTGGAGGAATATTATTTAGGAACAGGATAAACTAATTAGAACCGACATCTGTTTTTGACTAGAGTCCACAATGTGGTCGCGGTGTCAACTTGATGGGGTTGGTTGGCTAGTAAATATACTATTCGATAGGTTTTTGAAAATCACATTAAGGTTTCTAAAAGCGTTGTTTTGATTTAGTATTAACATTTGGAAATAATCACCGCGAAAGTCCAAAATAATGTTTACCCCTCCCTCTAATTTGAATAGGGCGTAAATTAAGATTAAGTATCTTATTGTTAAAAATACTAAAATGCCGCGAAGATACGCTTTTTGCTTGTCAGACTTTTTGTATCGTACGAAGGTACGGAACCCTTCATTATGCGTGGACCGATAAGCACATGACCGTTTTTTATTTTCTATTTTGTTTATATACTTAATTTGATATGGCTGACTTAAAAACATCTCACCTAATTTCGTCAAAATAGCAATTAATAAACCAGCTACATATATGAGATGACTTCCCAGTCGTTTGAGCCAAGAACTCGAAAATATAAGGAAGATTCTCCCCGCAATATCTCCGAAACCTATTAGGGCTAATGCCCATTTGACCTCGTTCTGAAACAAAAAGTACAAATGAAAATACCAGTAAGTAACTAAGAGTCAAGTCAAGTAATGATTCTAATGTATAATATAATATAACGCATGGTTGCAGTTTCCCGTTGCCCCTTGGGCAGTCGAGAAAAAAAAAACTACAATAAAAAGAAATCTACAGGTTAATTAGTGCATTTTAATACCCAAAAAAGACTTTTAAGGAATAATTAAAAAAAAACGAGTGTGCCGGTGTGCCTAGGTCAAAATTTTCTTGAGCTAATTGGGGTGGCGGTTGACGGTGACAGGTCATGACCCTCGTTGTGGGTCATTCCTGATGCAGAGGCTGTCTATCGCGATTCAGCGTGGCAACGCGGTAAACATGATGGGCAGCTTTGCATCTGGGAGGACTAGGGACGGGTTGTTTGACTAGGTTTTGTATTTGTGACTGTTTAAATTTCGTATATTTACATTTGATTTAGTTCAGAGTCCATTTTGATGTATTCATTACGTGAATTTAAATAAATATTTGGCTAACCTTTTTAAAAACATATTTTTGGTTTCAGGTACATACAACATCAAACGACACATCGAATTGTAAGTCAAAACAATGACACGACAAAATAATATAGGCGGTAAAAAAACTTAAAACAGTTTTAAGCTTTGACGAATGCAAGCAACGAAAGAAATGATTTTAGATATGGCCATAGGCCCTCTAGTTAAATTGTGGCAAACAAATAAATAGATTATCTATCTATGCATCTCTGGAGAGGGGTTCCTGTTTCCATTCCTGCGGTGGCAGCATGGTTCTATGCCTGTTACTTTCGCACTTACATACTTGTTAGAACGTGACAGGCATGGTGACAAATGATAAAGAGCCGACCATCTTAGGCCTACTGTTTGTTAAAAGATATCATGTCTAAACAGTAACAATACTCACATTACTCCACTTCAGGTCGTACAAATACTGCGCGAGGAAGTATACGAAAGTGGAGTCAACGAAGATGGAGACGGGTCCCCCAAGGCAGCCGCACGTTAGGGCGAATTTCTTGAATAGTGGCCAATCTAGGAAGTCTTTTATCCACGTACTAAAATTGAAAATGTAAATAGGGTTTATTTCTGTTAAATACTTTCAGTCAGTTTGTTTAACAAATAGTTTTTTTTTATATTCTGCCAGTGAAATTGCTAAAACCCTTTGTGTATGCAGCTGAGGGATACAGCCTTTTTGCTTTTTTTCATCCCAATTGCCCTGTCTTAATATTTGTTATCTCAGAGATTTTTAAGTTCTAATGGTAGAACCTGACCTATCATAAAAAAATTAATATTATCAACAACATTGTATTCGACAATATTGTCGCTTTTTGCTGTTTTAAAGTCCTTGCTAAATTGGTAATTGATCATGAAGCAGCCAAACTTGGATAACTTAAAACTAATCTTAACTGTGTACAGCAAGCATACGAGTAGTAGGTATTTGAATTAAACGAATACGCTCAAGAAACATTCAATTGGATCACTTAAGTTTCCTGTACTTTACATGCAAAGTAATCCTTTTTCAACGCTATTGAATATAATACAGTAGATAGATACATACATCACAATATTTTCAATCGACGATGGCTTGGCTTTCTCTTTCTTTTCATTAAACAAGTCATCTGCGTTTTCGATATCATTTAATTTAACAACAGGAGTTTGCAGAATCTTGTTTTTTAGATCATTTGCGGACATTTCCATCTGTAGCAGTAGCTTTTCTTCTGAAATCAGACAAAACTATGAACTCATATTTTTAAATAGGTAAGTTATGTTGTACATAATTATCAAAATGTGTTGAGTATCTGAATCTTACAGCTTTCTATACAATTACTTAAAGGTTAGTTGGAAGAGATCCCTTATATATAAGGATAAGTTCGCTTATTCATCTGTTACCTCACTAAGTATTATCTCATATTTTGAAGAGTTCAAAAAAGGTCGTCTTATGTGGCTTCATGCGTAGGTGCAATATAGGTAAGTCTACTGTTTTTTGTGAGTATGATTGTGTTTAATTTGAGAAAATTAAAAACATAGTTCTCAGAAAAAAAGTTTAATAAAAACATCCAAATACTAAATAGAAAATTAACTCACCCTGAACATCTTCCAAGACCTCTTTCTTCATGTGCCTGGCCACTGACTGCAGCAACGCTGAAGCCACGATGGTATGCAGATTAATTGCAGAGATGACAATCAGAGTCCCGCGGAACCCGTACTCGGCCATGGACCAGGACACTATTATGGGGGCTACCATTGCTGCTGCCGCTGAAATATGGTTGTTTATATGTCGGCTGCTGATCGTAAGATCAGGCAGATTGTAAAATATCTATCGTGAAACGTGAAAATCTCTGTCTCGTTCCGCGATTCTAAGAAAATTTTAACTTTCCAGCGCAAAGAGCCTTTAAGCTAATAGACCGCGGGCCTAGCATCCCGGGCGAAAACTTTTAAAGTAGCTAAGAGCGATGTGTAATGAACCCTCCTGCCACTCCGTTGCAGGGTTAGGGAACTGTACCCAAATACGTCAAAAATTAAGTAATTGCAGATCGATTGGAACTTAGTCAGAAGAGTTTAGATGCATTGAATATAAAAAATCGTCATCCGGTTATATCGCGCTGAAAAAACCGTCAGCTGGTCATATGAAATTTTGTTTTTTATTCATTGCATCTCAATTGAAGCTTTATCAGGATGCTTTATATTATAGTCTTTCCACTGTGACTAGGCTGGCTAACGATATTATTTATTCACAGTAGAATATAAAATACCATCTGATAAAGTTTCAATCGGGATACGATGACAATTTTTATGCGGGGTTGCTTTCCTCAACTCACCGACGGAGCGGCAGCTGATGTCCACGATGGTTCATTACATAACGCCAAAAACCACTTTTAAGAATTATAGCCCGGTGTGCAATGACCGACGAAATTTGCGCTTGGCTTGCGGTGCATAAGCTGCAGACCCACATAACGAAACTGTATGGGCTGTGTTGACTCCAGAACCTTAGATGTTATTTAATATATTTACCTGACAGTGTTTGCGCGATGCTCATGGCGAATAAACGTTTGTCCAGAAAATATTCGTTTAAGATCGTACATGACACATTGAAGAGGAATCCATATCCGAAAAACTGTAATGTATGGAAAAGAATCGTCGTTATGTTTAAGTTGTAACCGGACTTATAGTGTAAATGTCGTTGACTTATCCAACTGATAAACTTATCCAACTTTTGACTTTGCTATTAAACTACATACTTCTCCTTGATCTTCCGTTAAATAATTACAAAGCTTAATAAGTTTAAATTTTAAGTGCCAACAGTCGTATGAGAACTAAGCTAAATTATAAAAAGCTAAATTATAAGAAGGTCTTGTTTGGACTCGTGTAGTGTATCTAACTTGTGAAATGTTTTAACTAGGGCTATCATTTTGATGTCAACTTTTAGCTGATATCCTGTACTAATTTAACAATAAAAAAAGTACAGGTCAAGGACCTTCGTCGAAAAAAGAGATAAAATGTAAATTTTTGAAGACAATTTTTTTCTATGTTATTATTTCTCGACTGATTGTGTAAAATACGATATTTATGGTTGAAATTGATGCCCTAATTCATAAGCTATCGAATGATTATTATTTTTTAAATATGTGACAAGTAAATGGACAGATAATGGTACATTAACCAAGTGCAGTAGTGTTTGGCACCATAAAACTTTGGAACCCTTCCAATGGTGCATTTTTGAAATGGTTGAGGTATGGGGGGTGATTTGTCGATAAAATTCATCGTATTATACGTGGTTAACGGCTCCACTATACGTGCACAAACACATTGTATATGTGTTAAGTATAAAATAAGTAGTATATGCGAGGTAACAAAATAAAAGGAACCTGCAACAATCCTTGACACACGATGAGCTGCGCCATCGAGTTGACGAATATAGTCCCAAACACGCCCACGTTTAAAAATGCTGCACCCACCAGCGCCAGCTTTCGTCTGCTCATCACTTTCAACAACGGTCCTGCCAGAAACGCTGAAAGGAGATACCGCAGTGTACACATATAATTAAATCTTCATTATTAAAGCAAATACTTAGAATCAACTTCTGCATCTTTTTTACAAACACCAAAGTCAATTTCCCAAGTCAAGTGATTATACTTTCTTGAATATGCTGACAAGCATTACCCCCTTTCGCTATATCCCAAAAATATCTATTTTATGCCAAAAATGCCTTACATCATTTTGAAAAAGAGAGAAATCTCTTCAAACCGCTGGATCGATATCTATCAAACATAGCTAAAAAAACTCGCTTTCACGTAAAATAAAACCGCATCAAAATCGGTCAACCCGTTGGAGAGCTACGATGCCACAAACACACAGACAGACATTGGAGTCAAACATATAACAGTCCTCGTTTTGCCTCGGGGGTTAAAACGGTTCCTAATGACATTTATAGTATTTCAAGTGTTCCTCATTTTTCAACTTTTCTCATACCTACACCCAAGGCCAAAAGTATGGAAACAAGGTTGTTTTCTTTAATATCTCATGTTTCTGTCTATTTTTTTTATAATTGTAACCTAAAATTTACATTAAGCAACCACAAAAGGTTAAAAATACTCGCTAAATATCAAAACATCCTAAAATATTGTCAAAAACATTTTTTTTTTAATTAGGCAAACGTAACATAATTATACTTTTTAATTGCTTTGAAAAATGTTGAACTGGCAAATATCATAGCCACAACTTCAGTAATTAGAGTAATTTACTTTATATATTACATCGCTTTAAAAATCACACTTTTTATTAAAATATACTCTTAATAATCGCCTCTTGCCGAAAGAATATATGTACTACGCACGGGTGGTAACAAAAATAAATAGTAGGGATCCATTTAAAGGCATATTTGGTATCGTGTTTTGATAAGGATAAAGTGGAAGAATTTTTTTTTACGCGAAAAATATATTTTTTAATAAAAAATAAAATATTTGTATTCAGTAGCTTAAAAGAGCGATTTTATTCAGGAGCAAGTCGTCCAAGTCAGCCAACAGTCGTCTCCATATAAATTCCAAAAAATTTTAGCGTCTAAAATATTTAACTTCTACTTTTTCCTAATCAGACCACGATATTAATATGCCCCTTACTTAAATCCCCACAATTTTTTGTTACAACTTGTCGAAATATAGACCATTTAGTTTCTCATTATCAGTGATTTAGGAATACGTAAAAACAAGATGTAGAAAATGTGAAATATACTTGTTTTCTTACCTGAAACTGAGATGGCAAGTGAATTGACTCCTGTCAGCAAACTGATTTCAGTTGCGCCCATCTGCATTTTGGTGAAGAAATCGTTGAATATCATTCCGAAGCATACGCCAAACATTGATGGTGTCAACTGAAATGTTGTGATAAATTGTGAAAGAAACAAGTGTAATTACAAATTATCTATTTACTTTAGTTTTTTCTGGGTTATTTCTTCGATTTATACAAATATTTTGGCATTGAACTATGATTTTCAAATAATATGTACCTAGTTGGAAGTTTTTGGACCACAGTTAAGTGGTTAGGGTAGCGTCAAGGAGGGAACAGTGGCTCGGTAGAAAAAGCCGGGAACAGTGACTCACTTAACCTAATTTCAATATAAGAGAGGGGAGATATTTGGGCGACTGAGCTACTGTTTGAGCTGAGCCACTGTTTTCGCCTTGTCCCTATTGATTTCATGTCACTGTCAGTCCAATGTACTTATATGGGTAAAAATATTGAAATTTACTCCTCGTTTAAACGTAAATGTCCCCCAGTGCTCGACGCTGTCCCAATAGTTGCACCTTTAATATAATAAGAGAGAGGTGACAAACAGGCTTCTATGGGTATTAGACTGTCAAATACTGGGACATTTACCTGATGTATACATAACTGATCATGATCAATTTCAAATAAAGTGAATATCATCGGTGATACAGACTGTACCTTATTGCGATGCTCTAAGTCATGTACCTCATAATCATTAATTCCTTGTCGCTATTCACCTATTCATGCTTTGCTATAAAATCATACTTCAATAAATAAAAAATCTGTTAAGAATTTTTGAGATCGAAAACACGAATATGTGAATATCTACATGGGATTAATGATTTCGAGGTAATAACTAACAAACCGCCAGAAATCTGTGCAGCAACTTATTAAATTTTAAATTGTATTTATGTTTTGAAAGTCGTGTTTTTATTACCCAAATTTTGCAAATCAGCCATTAACTTTGTAACTTATTTATAGTCTGTAGCAAGTTGTATAGATAGGTTTTTAACACCAAAATTGCACTTACGAAATTCACAGAAGCAGCCACCAATATCACATATCCATATCCACCGTCAGGCGGCACCAGCTTGTAGCCCTTTTTCGTCACAAATTCTTCGGAGGTCATGGTAAAATCAGTGCTTCTTTCTTTCTTTTAACGTTTCGGAAAGATTCCAAAATTTTAGAAGTTTTTAATCAATTTCTAGAATGTTTGATTTATCCCCCGTATGGAATAGAGAGATTTTTCCCACTTCTTACTGTTTGAAAAATTTCGCAATTTTGGAATCTCTCCGACAACACATTTATAGCTGTGCAGTCTGCTAAACTAAATTATTTCACTAATTTTTCAGCCGTTTTCTTTGACTCTAGATAAGGAGTATTTTGTTAAGAATCGTAATAAAAGAATATTTGTTTTGTTTAAAACGTATTTAGTTTACGATTGTGTGTAGGATATTTGGGTAATTCGGTGATAAACAGTTTCTGAAGATTACTTTTTTTTTTTATAACGATAGGCAAGCGTTTGACCACGATCTCACCTGATGGTAAGTGATGATGCGGTCTACGGTAGAGCACGCTTACCTATGAGATACCTATTTACCCTAGCCTTGAAGAGACCCAGATTGTACTCATGCGGAAACACAGACTCGGGCAGGGCATTCCACTCCTTGGCAGTTCGCATAAGAAATGTTGAAGCAAAACGCTTCGTGCGTATTTGTGGAATACCTACCATGAAGCGATGCCGGAGTGCCGATTGTCTGGTAGTCCGATGGTGAAATGGGGACGGAGGAATAAGGTTGTTTTTTACTTTCATAATAGTCATTGTTTTGCGTTGGTTTACATTTCACTTTATGATGAAATTTTGTATCGTTTTATCAGCAGAATACATGATTTTTATTGTAAAATGAGTTAATAAATTTCGGTTTTACATAAAAATTACAAATCAGACTCACTGATTACATAACATGAGATCGCTTACAGTTATAAGACCGCTTATTGCTATCTTTACTTACATTGTACTTAAATCAGTTTTCATTTGTGGCGCAATAAACAATGTTTATTTACTTTCAAATTGTTTACTGCTTTATATTATACGATCAATTACATAATTATGTAGGTAATTTAACATTACACATGTCTTTAAGAAACATGTTTCCGCGCTAAACTTTTTAAGGGTATTTAAATAAATTAAATTTACTCATGGAACTCCAAAAAATATCACGGGATTGTATCAGTCACTGACTGAGTATCACGGTCATTACAGGGGTATTTATGTAGGTACTTATATATTTTTCACCATATTACCATTGAATAAGATGCAAAATATGTATATATCTGTATGTAAACCACATACATGGTATCTCGACCGAAAACAGTTTATTGTATTAGGAAAGATATTTCGATTAATCCTAATTACAAGTAACAATGACAAGGCATTAAATACAGATTTGTAACGTGTTTTTTTTTTATTATCAAGTGTTATATAAAAATTGCGCTGGTAAGTAAATAAAACATGTTACAATCAGATAAGTAAGATAATATAAAATATATAAGATAACCATTTATTTCATTTCAATCTTAGTTGGTAAATACGGTTGGTAAGCGGTGGTGGCCGAGTGGATATGACGTCCGACTTTCAATCCGGAGGTCGTGGGTTCAAATCCTGGCTCGTACCAATGAGTTTTTCGGAACTTATGTACGAAATGTCATTTGATATTTACCACTAGCTTTTCGGTGAAGGAAAACATCGTGAGGAAACCTGCACACATCTGCGAAGAAATTCAAAGGTGTATGTGAAGTTCCCAATCCGCATTGGGCTAGCGTGGGGACTATAGCCCGAGCCCTCTTGCACATGAGAGGAGGCCTGTGCCCAGCAGTGGGACGTATATAGGCTGAATTATTATTATTATTTACATTTCTTTATAATTCTCAGTATTCTGGGAATACTGGCTTAATGGAAAACACGGGCCAAAGCCAAGTGCACCCCATATTAGGTTATTATTAGTAAATACATAGTGGTCGAGTACTCCTATTAGGTATGAAGTACCTGTGTCAGGAAACCTCGCGCTTCTAGATTTATTAAAAATCTATATTAATGAAATTAACATTTTAAGTTTATAATGAATTTACAAATTGATAAAAATTACATTTGATTATTTATTATATATTCTTAAAATTATTTAAGAATTACGATTTAGCATCTGAAACATCAGAATTCAATTTAAGTGTTGTCGGGTAATTTCGATTACTATAGAATTTCGAGTAGTTTCGATAATGGACTCTAATGCGATGGAATTATTTTTGATTTTCGGATGTTCCCGACATTTTGAAGTATTCAAAATTGCCCGCACACTTAATTCAGTCACGAATGAAGTGTTTTCTAGCAGCGAGCACTGGAGTAAGTGTTACAAAAAATATTTATTGCCAATTCATAGAAAAACAAAACATATATACAAAAAATGTGGTGGTCTTTATCACCAAAGAGCTCTATCAGACAAGCTCAGAGCAAGCTTACATTCAAAAGCAAGTTGCGTAAGCACTTATTTGAAAACATTCGTGACTAAATGTTTGCGTGATATCTCACACTAATAGGTACATAATTATTATATATATATGTATCTTTATTTATATATATTGAATATATATTTGTGTAAGTATAGTATCATAGTAGTCTCGACTTGTGTCTATTTCCATATCAACTTTTTACAATCCTGCACCAAACTAACTATTTCTGTTTAGCCCAATGATTGACTGGTAGAGAATGCCTCAAGGCGTTAAGTCCGCCATTTGTACTCTTTTTGTACATTTGTGCAATAAAGTTTAAACAAACAAACAAAGAGCTATAACCGTACCATGAGTTGACACTTGACGTTTAGGTATGTTAGCGAATGCGTAAACTCGATCGTAATCAATCTCGCTCGCACTAATGGATTTATTAGATAGAAGGAATGCGTTCAAGTTCACGCAGTAAAGTGTACAATGCCAACTCGTGGTAACCGCGCTAATCTTAACGAAACAAACATAATATCCGATTGTGTAATGTACTCCATGTCTAGGTTGACTCAAGAAACAACGTAAAGGTTTTAAAACTGCCGCAAATGCGCACATACACTATTAATATTATTCCGAATCATAAAGAGTAATTGACAACATTTCAAAATTTTCAATATCCCTAAATCGAAAACCATTTCGAGAGGGGCTCCTGTAGATTAGAAAAAATAAATTTCATATATTTTTTACGAATTTTTGTATTCAAAATCTCTAAAAATAGTTAAAACGGAAATTGACGTCACCCAGCTCCTTCAGTTCTGCCACTACAAGCAAAAAAATGACTTCCGATTGGGTTGACATTGTCATTGTCATTGAAAACGGGATGAAAACTATGGAGTGTGGAATTAAGAGGAGTGGCATCTCTTATGGTAGAACTGTTGCAAAAGTGTCCAGCTGTCAGCTATAAATAATAGTTCCAAATCTCTCCAGAGTAGCGTTAGAGTAGCTAAGAACCTAGGCGTTATTGACGAAGTGAATTGCGCTGTCTATGATTTGATTTTTTTGTTCAAGTACTCTAGGTATTGTAGCGCCACCTATTTAAAGTTTTTTGATGACACTTTTTGGTACATGGAGATTTCGTTCCTTATCTCCACCTTCCGTAATGAAAACCATCGTTTGACTTGAGTTTTGACGTTTGTGACACTTTTTAATTTGTGATTTTATTTTTAACGTTTGAGGTTATGTCACTCACACTGTTGTCTATGCTCAAACGTAAATTAATTCAACGTTTTTTCCAGTGTATGAAACAGATCCGTGACGTCACGATTTTCACAAATGACGTTTGTTACATACGCCTTTTTGTTTCAAGTAACAATAGAAATAGATTTTATGACCAAAATATAGGACTTACGCAAAATAAAAAAAATACGCGTACCTTAAATTAGTGCGTTCTTTCGATGTAGACAATAATAAGTAGCACTTAAAAATATGAAATGTTGTCAATTAGACATTATTCGCGTATTGATTGATACTGTATATCACCAAAAACATAGAGAAATAAGTAAGCATAAAGTGCACACTCCATACTCGTACATACATTTTACGAAAACGCTTTTATTTTCGTAGTCGACATCTAGCGTCAAGTATCGCTTTTATTTATCAGTACCGCTACTTGACACTAGATGTCACTAGTGTCACGACTGACGAAAAGTGTATTGCTCAACAATTTACAACACAACAACAACACACAACAATGACAAAACAAGGAACAACAAGAAAGCAACAAGGAAGGGACAAGTGGAGCTGAAATAGATTGCCAGTTAATCCGGTCATACGTAGTATTAGCTGAAAATTGTCGAGCATTAGACTTTTCGTTCGTCGCGACATCTACATGTCAAATAGCAGAGTAGTACTGATAAATCCACTACTTGACGCTAAATGTCGACTACAAAGTAAAAAACGTTTTGGTAAGAAAACTGATGTGATGTATGGAGTGAGAACTCTAGGCTTACTTATTTCTCTATGCCAAAGATTATTTAGTATGTCAAAGTATTGTAAATTTTGTAGTACTATATTTACTACCGTCTTTCGGCACAGGACTAAAACTTTAAAAATAACATATGGCTATTTGATCTATGTTCTTTCACTGATATGTGTTAAATAACAAACGGTGTCGCCATCTACCGAGTATAGGCCAAATGTATATCGACATCTATTCGGGCATAATTTTTTCTTGATTTTTCAAAGCACGTTTTTTTCTTAGACTTATTTTATCCGGAGTTTTATATAATATATCTTTGATGCCATTATACTAGACCTATCAGTACAAATAAATATTATATTTATCGGTGTCTAAAACACAGCACAAGGTTTATAGAACTTACTCTGAATGTTAGACAATTTGTGTAAAAAAATCCTATAATATTTTAATATTTATTAATTATTTCGTTGTTTCTCTTGCTTCTGACGTCTCCAGTCTCGAAACATCTCCATTGCCCAGGCCACAGTAGAGGTAGTGAAGATTGCGATCAAGATCGAAAACATGATGGTATAGTTTTTTGTTGCGTCGCGAATGGCGCCTGTAGGACACGAATAGATTTAGTATATTAAAAGATGAAGGGCAAGGTTTCCGTTACATACAATGTTTGATTGTGGCATTTGCAGCTAACGCTCTGAACCTCTATTAAGATATCTTTAATAAGAAATTGGGACGTCCCAATTTTTCGAGTGGACTTGTGACTGGAGTATTTGCCTAAACGGCCTGATTCGAATTTTAATATACGTAAAAATTTACTCTAGATACGATATGGATGGGATATGTCAGTGTCAAAAGTGACGTTTCTTCAAACAAAAGTGTCACTTTTCACAATGACATATCCGAGTCATATAGTGTCTAAAGCTAATTATTGACGTATTTTAAAATTCGAATCAGGCCGTGACGCTCAGGGCGAGCAGTATGTTCTTGTCTCTATTCTATATGTATTCCTTACGGGATTACTATGTAGAGAGAGAGAGAGGTGGTACTGCTATGTACATATAACTTTGGAAACAGGTCAAACTTTTCATATTTTTTTAGTAATTGTAACAAATAATAATAATAATAATAATAATAGTTCTTTATTTACAGGTAAACACCCATTTCTAATCATTATGTACAATGTAAAAAAAAAATACAGAATACAATACAATACAAATAATGTAAGCAAATATGAATTTTACTTGGCCACATTCCTAAAATACCTAAGTCATTGACATATATGTTTGGACGGGCCTTACGGGCAATAAGAATGGGGCCAGTACAGCGGCGGCGGTATCACGTACACGAATTCGAGCCAATCGTGCAGTCTAACGCCAGAACGTGATTGGTTGATGAGTTCGCATCACGCGCGCCATTTCGTGAGTGACACCCATGAACTAGTACTATTCTTAGTGCCCGTAAGGCCCGTCCTTAGATATATGTCAATGACCTAAGTTCAATGTCAGGATAATGGGTAATGAATGACTTACCTGGCAATACTGGAGTTAGCAAGTGGCAGGGGTAAGCGGAAGCTAAAGAGAGTGTAATACAGACTCGTTCACTTGGATTCGGTAAGTCAAAGAGACGACATATTGATAGTAACGGGTTGAGCATAGTTAAAGAGGCGCCTCCATTTTATACTTAGAGCAATTAGATATATTTATAAAATATAAAAAACTATTTCAATAATATATAATATAATAGTTTGATTTGTGTATATTTAAATGATATATTGCATTAGATGTCATATACTACCTATGGAAAAAGCGGATTTGAGGCCTTTAACTTACGCGGCTAATGCACTGAACCTTTAGGCTACCCAGTGGCAGTGATTTAATTAAAACGGCTCCCGCTGTCGTAAATACCCACAACATAATCTATTTAATTACCTATAATGGGCCCACAGCAGATACTGACAACTCCATAGATGGCCATACTGAGGCCGAAGGCCGAGGGAAACTGCTCTGGCTTGACCTGGTCAGACACCACCAATGCGAACATTACTACGATGATGCAGCGAGAGATGCCCATCACAGCGAGGCATATAAGGATCTCGGTGTAGTCGGAAATCCAGAGCATGGCTGAAAAATAAACTATTTTGAGAAGAATTACATATTAAAATTTGAAACTTTTGCGTTTTGAGCTCATATTGACTTAAATATTGACTATAATTAACATATGGGTGGTTTGAAAATGTGATGCTACCCCAATTTTTTTCATAGACGTTTCGTCGGGTAGTTACACAAATGTTTTGATGTTTTGCTGGGACATTTGCTATTATTAGATCCCGTCTGTAGCGAATTTATTTTATTACCTTTATTTACCGACGTTTTTAATCATTTTTTCAACACACTTGCTCAAAACGACGTTTTTATTCCACCGATTTTTGGCTCATAATCTTAGATATTAAACACGCGTGCTTTTTCGGTATTTTATAACACTCGTGCTTTTTCATTATATTATCCGACTGTATTAAGAAGGTAACTGATTGCTAATAATATGCATGGAAACGGAGCCTTCCTAATTTGGTCGAGTAATACATTTTTTAAACCAACTATAAGGTTTCAAATGTTAGTTCAAAGAGGTTTTATCACACCCAACATTATGAATAAACATAACATTTTATTGATTTGATCTCCATCCGTCGAATAGAAATACGAAAATACGTTTGTCGATTTCATTCGCGCCTTTGCCTTGCGCGCGCATTGGAATCGTGCATAAAAAAAATAACGCGCCAGCCATTTTCCGTAATTGTCATAAAATTGGAATTGTTTTGCATGTTTTAGTTTATATATTGACGAAAATGTCATTTTAAAGCATTGAAAATGAAGAACATATAAAATTTACGCTGCCAGTAATATTAATAGAGGCAAGAGCCGAGAACGATAGCCTTTAACCATCAAAATCGGGTGAAAAATAATTGGCGGCATATGAAACTTTTATTAAATGGAAAATCAGCAAAAACGTTCAGTCTTTCTTGGAAAACTAGCGAATAAGTGCCTACAAGCTCAGCACGCTTTGGTGCAATTATTCGAGATTAAAACTGTAGGGTCTGTAGGTAAGCCACCATTTTGAAAATTAAACTTTGAACCTAACCCTACGGCAGGACCTTAACCATAATTCCAACTCAACACTGTTAAATGACAATTAATAAACCTTATTGTAGTATAGGTAAGGTCTATCGAAGGTTATTAACGCTGCCTCCACTGCGGCAGAGATGAGAGGAGACGTGTGGGAATCAACCAATAGCATTGGTTGTAAACTAGTTAGTTAGATAGTTAGTCTACAACCATTGTGCCTATTTTGCGTGAAACGAGGTAGCGCTATTGTAACCACCCCAGCTCCTGCACAAACCTCGCAAAGTCTTCAGATTGCTAACTGACTCCTTTAGTGTGCACGGAGTCCCTAGGTATTTGCTCCTGTTTGCAGTCTAGGAGAATGAGTTTTGTTGTTTTCTCTTCTTCCATGCACGCTCTGCACGTGGGGCTGTCTGTTTTACCCACATTGTGTATGTGTTTGTTTATTGTGTTGTGTCCTATAATTAATCTTACTATTTTACGTAGTTGGCGTCTAGGTATTTTCAGTAGTATTTTGTTGAGCTTGTAGTTCAGTTTGGTAAAATATCCTTGGTCTGCCTGCGTGTGTCCATTTGATTTCAGTACTTATTTTGCAGTTATCTGTTATGTGGCTCTAGCTGGTTGTGTATGTAAGTTGTAAATTAAATACAAATCCAGCGCAGCGGAGAAGAGATTGGTTCACTTTCACAATTTTTACACATTATTAAATCATAGAAACGGGACTTAATCTCGTATTAAGTTTTAAATTAACCTCCGAAGTTTCGAGGTCGGCGTAGTGGGTGGGTCTTCTCCGACTTTCTAAGTCCCGTTTCTATTAGTTAACCTTTCCTATGCGCCTGTCAAAAGTTTGCCATTTATTTAGCAACGACATCTTCATGTTTTAAGTTGATTTTGGTTGAATATGTATTTAGAGCAGATCTGCTTCTAAGCATACCAAAGGTTAATAATAATGCGGTTGATAGCAGAACGTCTCCACTCATCTCTGCTCATCACCTTTTCAGTGTGTTCAGCGTTAAGAGTGTTTCTATTAATACTTATGGGCTCACCAATTCTAGTAGCCGTGGCAATGATCAATCCAACCAAATATATGAAGCGGTTGCTCAGCAGCTTGAGCCATTTACTGAAGATTATCAGAAATAATCTGGTTGCCAGATCCCCGAAGGCGATAAGAGCAAAACACCATTTCACTTGGTTCTGGAACATCAGACAAAGAACGTTAAAGGAATTTGAACTTTGAGCCACTCTTTGTCACATTGACAACAATATGAGATTTCAAGCGGCGATCATACTGATTATCACTCTAACAAGGTACGAAGCGGCACATTAATAAAAAATCTTGATTGAAGAGTAATCTTTCTCAACATTGCCTTAAAAATATGATAAAAAACCGGCGCACTTGCGTGTCAAACCAGGTATAATGAAGGGATCCGTACATTTGGTTTTAATTTTAACTTCCTAAGTAGCGGCTTGCAAAATACACCTGGCCCTGGTACGCTTCAGGCCTTCCGGAAACGTAGTTTCCGAGTAAAATTGACGAGTAAAAACAGACAGACGGACATAACGAAACTATAATGGTTTAATTTTGCCATTTGGACAACGGAACCCTAAAAAGTGATATTCGACCTAAGATTATGAATTTTAGCAAGAACGTAATTGAAAAAAAACATGAAAAGGATATCTTGGAGGTCTGCCATCTGGGGCGGATACTACTCCTACTAGTCTACCACAAAACCAAAGTCAAAGTACTAACATCGTTCCAATCGAAAGCATACAAAGCCTGTGCGAGGTTAAACATGAACATGATGTCCGCGAACATGGCCGCTGGTGCGCCGAGGCAGCAGCTCGTCGGCCCGTACTTCTTCACCATCTCCCAGTCCAGTATGGTTTTCATCGTCGCAAACGTACTGTCAAGGAACAAATTAGGATACTTAGCGAGAATCTGTGTGGATGTTAGTAGGATCAGTCACAAAAGCATTCGACAGGTCGTCTCATACAAATGCATTTTATTTTGTGTATTAGAACTTTTTTGAAAGACGTTGATTATTTTTATTGCCACGAATAAAGCTAAATTTAGCGTACATGAGACGAGCTTTATTGACTCCGTTACTTTTCTGCAATATCTTATCCCTCAAAACGACCTATAGGGCTAATATGGTCGGCTCTTTATCACTTGTCACTATGTCTGTCACGTTCTAACAAGTTTATAAGTGCGAAAGTGACGCATGGCATGACAGGTGATAAAAATGCGACCATGATACCGCTGCTGGATCTTGTAAATTTTACTGGCGTTTTGGTCCTGTAAAATGAAAAGTTGTTGAACAAATCGTAACTATAAAACTAATATTTAGTCGAATAAACATGTTTTGACACAATTTTCGAAGATCTTGCAGTAAAGGCGTGCAGTCGGTGCTCCGTGAAGACGACCCTGGAAAATTTGATCAAAACATGTCGAGCGTTTATTCAACTTAATAATATAAACTGTTCAAAACCGAGTATATTTTTGAACCACTCTAGTGAGTCACAACGTTCTATTTTGTATGGAATATTTCTTATCATTTCTTTGATAATTGATATTTCTGGGGTCATGGAATCTATTACGCCTTAACGCCTTTTATCCTTATATTGATAGTATCGATACCAACGTTCTCTGCTATTTTAGTTAGTACATCTGAAATCAATGCTGTATAAGAGTAGTAATGCCTGGCACTCTTTTCTTCAATGTAGGTACCTGCTGCGTGCATTCTCGTCGTTTTCATCCGGTTGAGATGTGTCTTCATCTTTCTCCAATAATGTTTTATATTCTGAAAGAAAAACACAGGCGCTTCTAAAGCTTATACAATCATTGAAACTGTTAAAGTGCCTTTCCTCTAAGGCAGAGATAAGCGGAGATGAGACATGCCCCGCGATTTTCCAAATGACCACGAAACAAATTAATGGACGCCTATTTCCGCCTAGGCCTGCAAGGCCTGGACCAAGACCAAGGGGCATCAGCAACCTGGAAATGGTTTTGAGATGTAAAAGCCCCTCCCCTCATGTTTCCAAGTGCCTAGGGGCCCTAGAACTATAAATCCGGATCTGGACGCTAGCCGCTTCTTTTTTCCGGAAGCGACCAATTCGTTAGGATTTTGGTGAACCTAGCATCTCTTTGCCTAGCAACACGTCCTAACCCGCCCAATACCATACGTATAATCTTGGTAATCATGTACCCTGCATGGAGTACCCGATGATTCGTTGGGTGGACATTCAGAAGATTGCGGGTCACTTCTGGATGAGATTAGCTTAAGACCCGGACGGGTGACGTATTCGAAGAGAGGCTTATGCTCAGCAGTGGGCAACGGGAGGCTAAAATGGTCTTGATAATGATCAATGGGCGATAAAAGGAAGAATAACGTACCCGAATCAGTGATCTCCACCTTCTTCATATGCCAGGCTACGGGCTGCATCAGCATCCCAGCCACGTAACTCTGCATGCCGACGGCCGATATGACGATCAGCGTGCACTGGTACCCGTGCTCGGCCATAGTCCACGATACAATCATCGGCGCCACCATTCCTGCGGCGGCTGCAACCCAAGTTTTTTTTATGATATAGGAGGCAAACGAGGAGACAAATCGCCTGATGGCGAATGAAGTTGTCAAAATAAGGCCCTATTTTTATTCTGCTGTCGATTTCTGTGGTGGCCGAGTGGATCTGACGTTTGACTCTCTATCCGGAGGTCGCGGGTTCAATTTCTGACTCGTAACGTACGGAATATCATTTGATATTTACCACTAGCTTATCGGTGAATGAAAACATCGCGAGGAAAACAAACTAGTTTTGATCCTTACCTGCCACACTTTGAACAATGCCGGTGGATAGCAACCGCTTGTCGATAAAATAGTCGTTTATACATGTACACGACACAGTATAAAGTAATCCTATACCTATAACCTGAAAAAGAAATTAAATGATCTTAATATTTTTGTACTGCTCTCTTACGACTGGATCCAAAATAAAGGATCAATTAAAATTTTCATAAAATCAATAATAAGATGGATCGATGGAGGTGTAAAGTCTCTCCATGTGTCAAAATGAAATTTATACTAAATACATAAATCGCGTCTAGATTATTATAACCACGCCATCCAATATTTATGCTACAACAGAAATTTTTGAATATCTACAGTTTGTAAATATTTTGACAAAGTTTTTAAAGTATCTAACTAAAGTGTTTGGTGTGTTTTGGATAGAAGTAAATTGGATTTTTATTTACTTAAGGTCGATGTGGGGAATATCGACAAAGTCAGAGGGAACAACTTCGCACTTTCTGCTTCATCCACCTTCTGTAAGTTAGTAAAAACGCAAGAATCAGAATCAACGTAAGAGCTTTTAGACAGTTTTACTTGATAGATGGTCTTCTCCACATAGACCTTACATATATGATTTTTGAATGTATACATTAAATATTAAAAACCTGTAAAAGTCCTTGACAGAAAATAAACAGCGCTTGCGTGTTGACGAACACAGTTCCGAACATTCCCGAGTTGTAGAAAGTAGCACCTACGAGGGCCAGCTTGCGTCTGCTCATGATTTTCAGTAGCGGCCCTGTCATGAAACCTGAAATCCATAATGAACTATAGGTTCACCACTTAAATGTTGAGTGGTGCAGGGGTAAAAAGGGGTCGGGGTGTAGTGTCAGCGCTCATTTCGGTGTAAGCCACGCTCGCTCAACTGTTTCGCTTCACGTTTCCGTTCACATACCTAGGGAAGTAGGGACATGTCTCACTTAAACAGTAGGTCTACAATAATAGGTACACATTTTACAACAAACACTATAATTAACTGTCGACAAACTCTAGTGTCATTGGGTAGACGGGTAGGAGCATTGTCTCCAAGACGGTGAGGGCCTACAGATTAAGGTTAAAAAAGTGGCCCAACACATGCTATGTGACATGCTGAGCATCTGTTAATTTGTTTATTTTTATTTCATATTACTTCCACACTTTATCGATACAGAGTTCGCTAATACGAACCCTTGGTTTTTTCAAAATGACTTGGACCAAAGGGAATTTGAAATAGAGGTGGATTGTCAAAGAAAACTTTGTAAATACGTAAATTTATTGCCATCTTTCGACACATAGGTAATTTAAGCTTTTAGAACGCTATTTGACTTTGATCCTCATTCTTTCAATGGTATGTTTTAAATTTGTTAAATATCAAAAACTGGCGCCATCTTACCGGGTGCCATCTCTCGAAACGAGGCCGCCATACCTTTGGACTTTTATCTAATAGATGTAATTTAACATATATCAGTGAAAGAATAAGGATCAAAGTCAAATGGCGTTCTAAAAGTTGTAATCGTGTGTCGAAAGATGGCAGTAAATTTACTGTGGCTACAAAGTTTTCTTTGACAATCCACCTCTATTTATAATTTTCCTTGGTTGTACTAACCGGAGAATGCCATGCCCACCGCCCTGATCCCCGTCAGCACACTGATGCCCGTGGTGCCGATGCCCAGTTTGATGAAGAAGTCATTGTAAATCATTCCGAAACATACGTAAAACATTGTAGATGAGACCTGAAACATTATGTGTTTTTATATCTGTAGTATTTCTGTATTATTTACGGTTGTTTAAATTAAATTTGGCTTGAATATTACACAACACATAAGGAAGTGTAGACATGCAAAGGTAGTTTAGCAAATGTTATAAACTTATAAGCTTCGACGGTGCGGGTGTTAAATCATATCTTTAAAGATATAAGTTCACGAATTCATACATTAATGTATCTTTTCTTTTCAGGTAACCAACAATACCACGCCGAGATGTAAGTTAAAGAAAACCTGCGGTTAATTCTCCTTCCGACCAAGTTACGGAAAAGGGGTAACTTTTAACAGAAAAAGAACCAACCTCACAAAATGGCACACGGATGGATCTAAGAAAGGCAATGATGTAGGATGTGGGAACTATGGATGGGAAGTTCAGAGCTAGCGTCAACATGGGTAAACTCTTTCAGGCCAGGCCAGCTTTCTTCCAGGCCGAAGTCTTCACCATTATTATTATTATACACATTAACTCAGATAACCAGGCTGTTACTGACACTAGAATCCCTAGTAGAGTCAAATTCAATTATAGCAATAGAACACTGACAGGACCCTCAAGTTCAACAAACACTTAGAATAGAATAGAATAGAATAGAATTTGTTTTATTCATAAACACACAAACAGCAATAGACAGACATAAAAGAGAACATAGTGAGAGTAAAATGTCACGAAATGGCCCCATCTCAGCATGTTGCTGGCGACTTCCAGCGCTGATCTTCCGATGAGACCATCGAGTGCGAAATAATCACGGAAGGTAACAGAAAAAAGGAAAGAAACATAAAATAAACATGACGAACATACTTAACACTAAGTTTAAATAAAATTGCACGGACGAAACGAACGTATCAGTCTGTACCGGTCCGGTCGGATCGTATCGTGGCGCGGCATTAAGGGTGCGTAACTAGCGCCAGGTCAGCGGTAGCTACACGAATTAAATCCAGTGACAGATTTGACAAACAATAATAAGATGAAACTCATAATCTTAGCTTCAACAAATGAGAAAGAAACAAGACGCGGCGTGCAGGTTCTGCCAGGAATCAGAGGAGACAAAGCACATCCTCTGTTCTTTTGGACTGCTAACGTCAAATACATGATTTCTTTTTCAAAAACTAAAAAATTGCGTTAGATCTTCTTAAAACATTGAAGTATTTCCGTCTTCTTTAGAATCCCATCATCATATTAGGACAAAAAATTAATATTCCACATAGATTCGGCTTTTACGGAAATTGTTAATAAACTTCCTGATAGTATCATTATTTAGCTGGTGCATTATCTAGAATTTAAGAGAAAATTAACGAAGTGGCTTCAAGAACACTGTTTTTATTCAGTAAAGGAATACATGGAAATAAGATTTTTATAAATAAGGATTAGATAAGTAGATTTTACTTTTTGAGCATTTGCATCGGCTGAATATTATGACTATGTTTTATATCATGTTACACCTTGTCCTGTCAAATAATTTAATTTCAGTACCATTTCGTACCTTTCCACAGTAACGATCAACATGAGAGTCGCTAGGGACCTCATACTATTGCCACTGTGATCTTCGAAATGGTACGGAAATTAAACTCCTTGACCATACCTATGTATTCTTGCAAAAAAGTTTCTTTTTTATTTGATAAATCGGGATACAATACAATACAGTACAAATACTCTTCATTGCAATGAAGGAAGTAAAAGAAAATAAGTAAAAACTGGAGATAAGTCTTTTGTGGTTTAAAAAATATCGAAAAAAGAAACGCCAGAACTTACCAAGTTCAGAGAAGACGCCACCAAAATCCAATAACCATATCCACCATCCGGAGGCACTTTCTTATATCTTTTCTTTCTTGCTTCGTGGACCGCCATCTCACCGTTTCTTTACTGGTATTTCAAATTAAAAACCTCAATATTTTACAGTAAAAAATTTAAAATTATGGTCGTTTTGTAGCTGTTCTATGAATTTGAAACTTTTGACACGCAAGGCAGTAAAATTTGCTTTGAACGGAACTTACGTCTTTTCAACCGAAGTTTTGGGTAAGGACAAAAGAGATACTTATTTAACAGATTGGGCTCTAAGCTAGAAAAGTCACTTTAGTTAATCTGTATTGTATCCCCGACCAAGAACAACAGAGATTAAACATTACCCGCTCTTTTACCGTCGCAAAGCAAACACTAACACCGAACGCACACAATCACAATAATCTGGCAACTTTTATATCATTTGAATGGTTATTTAAAAACCTCTACTAAAAAACTTCTTTACGATACACTTAATGGCCAATAATAGCAGTTGCCAGTAGTAGCAGCTGTAATGTATAATATGCATCCAAATCTTGACTATCAAAGTAAGATATAACTCATCAGATTCAACTACATCCTAGCGTCGTTGACGTCTCGAGCCTACTACGAAGGATCGACTGCTGCTTGCTAGGAGCAGCGCGTGACGAACTAGAATCAATTATTTATTATCTATAATCGATATATTGAACTGTTTAAATCAATAAATTTAACCCTCTCTGGTGCAAATCTGCGATTAACAGGCCAATTCGAACGTATACAATAATTTTATTGAGTCGTGTTTTTATTGTTTGTCTATCTTGGACAAGTACCAGCGAAATACACGATGAACCCGACTACATGGATTAGATAATATGTCAGTGTCAAAAGTGACCTTTGTGTTTCAAGAAACGTCACAATTGACACACATATCTAATCCATATCGTATCTTTAGAAAATGTTTCACGTATCTTAAAGTTTGACTCGGGCCGGAAAACTAAATGTTATTCTGATATCATTTTTCAGACCTATAACCTTTATCGAGTTTGAGGCCAATTTGAACATAATTTTTGATATCTGTGACGTCATTTTGTTATGAACCAGATATTGTTGACAGCTGAAAGATCATATCCATCTGACTATATAATATATGAGTTTTAGAAGTTGAGATACATCTACAGTTCCCTTTAAATAGCTTTTTGTACATTTTACATTTTAATTGCTTTTTTGGTGATTAATATTATTGTAACTACGTAATCACTCTACGTAATCATCTAACTATGTAATCACTTATGGATGAGTGATGTCCGAAATATTCTTAATAATTGAAATCTAGAGACATACTCTTTTTGTAAAACCATTACGGAATTGTAGATACTTTTGACGTATAGACTGACTACAATTTTATCGATACTGACTGTACCGGTCGGGCGAGTTGCTTAAAGTAAACAAGTGTAGATATTTAAAAAAACAATCATGGATATGGCATAAACGAGCTACCCGCATTTATGATTGATTGAGTTATTGACTAATTAACTTTATCGTACTGTACATGTTATGTAAGTTTACTTTCGAGTGGCATTAACGTGAGATACTTCATTCGGCTCTTGTCTGTCTGATTTAATGTCTTGTCTTTTAATTATTTATTCTATAGTTTACTTATTTATTATTTTATATTAATTCAAGTCTTGGATACCTTAAGAACTGAACTTTACATCTTTAAGAATAATTTAATGATTTTTTTTATTATATTTTATCTCTGACACTTAGAGACATCTCTAAAGAATTTTAGTATTTGTTGGTTGTATTTTTTTTTAATTTTTAATTCGACATTTAGAGACTGTATACATCTCTAATAAAGTATCTAATATTTCATTGATTCCATATTTGTAATTTTATTTTGCTATTTTTACTGTTTGTAAATATATATACATGTAAAATTGCCCCTGTGGCCTATTTGCTAAATAAATGTTTAATGTTTATGTTGAGATTTATTAGCAAACTACCAACCTCACCCTCACTACCAAACTTTATTCGTTAATAATGTATAATAGTAGTTTAGTAAAATATTCTCGATAAGTAACTTAAGGCCTACCGCGTATTGCGTCTCTGTCGCACTAGTAAATTCGTACGTAAGTGTGATAGGGAGGCAACATGTCGAACGTGGTTCGTGGTAGACCTACTGTTGAAAAAAAAACTCTGGTACAAGTATGTATCAAAAACGTAAATATTTACAGAAAAAAAAAAAATCTGAATACGCTGCCTCTCCTGTCCATCGATGTCGTACCAACAGAATGGTAATTCATATAAATGGAAAACGGACGTCATAATATTTATTCTATTTTTAAAATGGAACGGGACTCTGACACAGGAACTGGAAATGGAATAATATTACCGTTGTCATTATTGATTGTGTAGAGAGTAAACAATCGAAATGGGCCAGAATTGTAAAGTGTGGAAAACGAAATGAAAATGAAAATGAAAAACTTTATTGGTAACAATTGTTACAGGTCGGAAATATAAATATTAAAGAGAAGAATAAATTGGACTAGTCTCCGTTTTGGGTTGGCAGGTCAGACCTGTCATCTGGCTCTCCTAAAACTAGTGCCTGTGGCAATTCTTAGTACGGTCAAGACACATGGCCTTACCAAGATGACTCATGTGGGATATCTTCTTCTTCTTTAAGTGCCTTCTCCATCCCGGAGGTTGGCGACCTTATGTCTATATGCCATTCTATCTGAAGTCATGTGAATTAGTTTCTCTGTACTGCCCACATCCAACCAGTCTCTTATGTGCGATATGGGGCTAGAAAAGCATAGTTGATTTTGCTCGGGGCATGAGAAACAGTATGAGGAACAGTCTTGAAGTATGGAACATAAGACAATTGCGATTTATCTTTATTTTTCCTCTTTAAAACTTTTGGAAAATGAGTTCTTAATACAGGATGTCACCCACCATGGGTCTTCAAATGCAGGGCTCGATTTTACTCGTAAAATCGACCTACTTTTACCATGAGATCGTTTTATTAATACTACGTCGGTGGCAAACAAGCTTACGACCCGCCTGTTGGTTAGCAGTCTCCATAGCCTATGTACGCCTGCAGCTCCAGAGGTTACATGCGCTTTGCCGACCCTAACACTTCGCACCCTCGGTGAGCTCTGGCAACCTTACTCACCGGCAGGAACACAACACTATGAGTAGGGTCTAGTGTTATTTGGCTGCGGTTTTCTGTAAGGTGGTGGTAGGTTTGAACAACATTACGCACAGTGTTGTTTATAATAATAATATTTGAATATTATTATAATATAAACGACCCTATTACCTTGAAATCTACACTTAGATTAGAAATATACGATCTAACTTTATGACCCTTTGAATACATACAACCAACTTTATGAAATGTCGTGATCTGTCATGCTCTTAGTGCTATGCTTATAAATAACGATCCGATTCGAAGAATGTTTAAGACACGTTTAAGATCTCGGAAAGGAATCTTTAAAAGATCGATAACTAAACGACATGTCAAAATTGACGTTTATTTCGATTCCGCTGTGATCCCAATAAGATCTATCTACGATATTTCTAACGTAAAACTGACATTGGTTGCCCGAATCGAGCTGCTTCTGTTAATTTTATACGACATACAAACGATATCTAAATGAGAACTTATCTAAACCAGAACTTATCGTTATCGTATTTCACCTTCAAATCAGGCCGCAAGTCTTATGGGGTAGGTACGCAGTCAATAGGGGGGCACTACATTTTATATAATTACTTTTCATATAATATAGTTTGAAATATCGTTATTTTGAATAACGTTATACAACGCATACTGTATTACCTAATCAACATATATTTACAATTCGTCTAATATACACTGCAATAATAAAATTATTACGTACACTAAACACATTACATAATTATATGTAGGGACTCTATAAAAATAAATGGCTCCGAGAAAAGTGGGTTAGGTTAGATTAAAACTGTGACCCCACACAAAAGAATATCTAGAAATAAGTGTTTTTGTATAAAGTATATCGTTATATTAAAATATAATATAACAATAGCCATTATAAAATATATTTTTATACTAGTTTAAAATTATATTTCCGTTTAAAGATTTATTTCTCAAAAGAATAACAATTATTCACTTATATGAGAAAAAACAACAATCCATTACAAATTAAATTAGTGAGCGATAAAAGTAACTATTTAAATAATTATGCATTATATCAATAACTGTTGTGTTATATCAATATCGTGAGGAAACCGGACTAATCCCAACAAGGCCTAGTTTACCCTCTGGATTGGAAGGTCAGATGGCAGTCGCTTTCGTAAAAACTAGTGCCTACGCCAAATCTTGGGATTAGTTGTCAAGCGGACCCCAGGCTCCCATGAGCCGTGGCAAAATGCCGGGACAACGCGAGGAAGAAGAAGATCAATAACTGTTTAGATTAAATCAGAATATAACAAAATCATATATAATATTAAATCTTACCTGTCTAATCGTAGTCAAGCTGTGGCCTTGAAAGGGTACACATCTCGTTTACTCCCCATCCCCTCTTGAGTACCCCAGGGGTCACACCCTTGGTCCTTTTTTTTATCTTGTATATAAATGATATGGCAGCTTGCTTCCGTAGCTCTGAACACCTTATATATGCTGATGACACAAAGATTTATAAAGCTGTGTCTTCGGAAGCAGATTGCCTATTATTGCAAAAATATTTAGACAATTTGGTCCTTGGTACACATTCGTATTAGCCTGTACAGTTTTATAAAGAGTCTAACATCTGACGTCTTCGTATTACGTACGGTACGTCCATTAAGGGTTGTGAAGTGTGGACCGCGTGTTAGATCGATCGCACGTAAAATTGCCCGACTCGAGCACGCTCCGGGGATCTGGGATAAATTGAGACGAGATCGTTTCTCACTCGAGCAAACATAACGAACGGCTCCTCTATTGGTTTCTAAAGTGAGTTGAGATCATTTCGGTATTTTTTTTGTATGTCCGTTACGTTCGTTTGGTAGGTTGATATGTTCGTTACAGCGGATCGTACTTCTGAAAAAGGGGAAGCTGGCAAGCGATTACTGAAAAGGATTTAGAAAATATTTCTGTGTAATTTCACACTAACAGGGAGGTACGAGCCCGGGGTACACAAAATACTTATAAACATATTATAAAAAACTAAACCTAGGGTGCCACCAGAGCAGTGGGGCAAGGCCCAAGCGTGGTCAAGGCCGCAGAGAGAGAGAAATCGCCGAACTATCCGCGCGGTGTCTAAGATCACCGCCTTCTGCATCTGACCCTTGTTCCAAGTACCTAGCGAAAGTCTCTCATGGTTTTGGTCAAGACTCTTCGCTATGAGACCGTTCGCTGAAACGACTATCGAGACAATGATCGTCGAATCAATATCCCACATGGCGGTTATCTCGTGAGCCAGTCTAAACTTGGCTACCTAGGTACTTACTGGATTAGTCCTTCTCAGCATTCACGAGATTCTCATTATGGGGGATGATGATATCGATTATTAATACCCTATATGGTGTCCCACTGCTGGGCTAAGGGTTCCCCTCTCGGTCTCCACGTCTCGGTTTTGAGCGGTCCCCGACCCGCTGTTGAGATAATATGCATCCAGGTCATCGGCCTATTATATAGTCACTTAATCTGTATACCATTAACGCACTTTGCTCGCACTTTCCTGAATGAAGGTTGAGGGAGGTGATAGCTGAGTTACGCGTCATACTTGTGAATGGGTTCTGTTTGTGGAGACTGGTCTGTTTGAGCTAACACGGGCTATATACTTAGTAACTTTTATTTTGAATATAATATTATATTTGTGTTTTTATACTCTTATAGTTTCTTTTTTAATTCGACATTATTAAGAAACTTTAAACATCTCTAAGTACCTAATCATAATACTTTATTTGGACTTGAAAGTGCCCTTGTGGCCTATTTGCTGAACAAATGTTTGAGATTGAGTTTTTGGGCTTATTACTGCCGATGACATGCCTGATGAGTTATGACGACTTAAGGTGAATCAAAATGAGATGAAACCATGTCAAAATCTTAAATCACAATCTGCTCCCCGGACTACATTCATAATGCAGAGGGTTCAGTACAAGTCCTTGAAACAATTCATGGCAACTTTAAAGAGATAAGGGTCCTACTTAATTTAGTCGTGAATCCGGATAACGGCTTAGGTATCTTTATTCTACTTATTACTATATAAACTGGCTTTTTATCCCAAATTGAAGAACTGTTTGAAATTTTATTTTTATTGACCGACTGTTAACAAAGGTCACCGTTTAAGCTTGGGTAAAAATGCTTTCGTATGTCCGAATGTTCTCCTCCACAGGTCGCAATTCTCAACCGATGCTCGTGAAATTTTGTGAGCAGGTTCGATAATTAAATATAATTTTATTGTCAATTCTGTATTGGATTTATTTTCCAAAATGGCGGAGCCGTACATTTAAGTTATGCTCGCGTGGTTTACAGCTCACAGAGCCACTAGTTTATTTAATTTATTAAGTTGGTGTATACCAATAAGTACTTACTCTGAACTAAATAGTAGATTGTTAACAAAGGGATAAAAGGCGTACCAGTCGAGGTAGCTAGTAGTCCAAGACTCAAATGGTGCCTTTCACCCGAGTTAAATACTAACTTTCCATTCCGAATACGAGGAAAGTAAAATACATGCGGAATAAAAAAAAAATTAAAAAAATCAGCCAAATATGTACATCTCACTAACTAAAACTGCACGAGAAATGTGAATCTGGTCATCAACAGAACGACATGGTGTCACGGTCCTCAGCATTGAAGGACCGACTGAAGAAGAAGATATATAACCCACTGCTGGGCACAGGCCTCTCATGCGCGAGAGGATTTGGTCTATAGTCACCACGCTGACCCAATGCCGGTTCGGGACTTCACTTTGAATTTCTTCGCGAATGTATTCAGGTAAGAAATATGACAGTATAAACTTTTGAAGTATAAGTAAGTAGTAGTATCAAAGAGTAACAAACATTTAATTCCTCAAAAGTATCAGGTACCTCCCTATCGTCCACAAATCCACTATGGACATACACAGCACATGCTTTTAAATCATTGAACGCCACGAAATGCAAGCCTGTACATAAATATGTCCTTGTAAAGTTATTCACGCAACTTATCGAGGGCCTTCTTTCCAAATCCTCTGCTGTCCAGCTACCTTTTTTAAATGTTATAAGAGGCAAAATAACAGACAAATCGCCTTATGGTAAGCAATTGCTGTCGCCCATGAGCATGCACTACCTCCACCTGTGCCTAAACCTCCAACACCTTCACCTGCAACTTCTGAGGAGTTGCAAGAGCGTTGCGGGCCTATAGGACATTATAGGGCATTATTAGTATTATTACACAAATTAACTAAGCCCCACAATAAGCTCAAGGCTTGTGTTGTGGGTACTCAGACAACGATATATATAATATATAAATATGTATAAATACTTAAATACATAGAAAACACCCAAGACTCAGGAACAAATATTCGTGCTCATCACACAAAAAAATGCCCTTACCAGGATTTGAACCCGGGACCATCGGCTTCATAGACACGGTCACTACCCACTAGGCTAGACAGGTCGTTAAAAACGCCTATAAGTATCAAAAACCTCTAAGTTACGATCTTATAAGATACTGCTTATCGTCCCATTCAGTAAGTCAAGGGAGAGTTACGTAATCTTTGTCCGATGGTCATAAATATTGCAGCAGGAGATAGAATTACGAATCCCTGAGATTATACGGGCTAGTTTATAAAGGGTCCCGGCGATTTGTCTTTTTTGGAGCTTTCAGTGCAATTTTATTTAGTCATTTAATGTTGCTATGAATTATTTGTATTGAGATAAATTACGTTCTTAATGATGAAATCTTAAATATTGAGAATTATAACTAGTTTTAAAATTTTAGTCTAAATTAAGAGAGCGGTCATAAAAACAGAGCGCGAAGTTTATGAATGCATGAATTTCACTTAATTATTATATGTAAATACCAACGTATAAATAAGTGTGTGTACCAATAAAAACAACAATACTAGGAAAATAACTGAATACCTTTTAAAACACGACCCCGATACAGTACATCGAGAACGGGAATTCAAAATAATCATGATCCCAGAAGTAGGTCACCGAGCTCAAACAATAATTATGATTATTAACGTTTACCTCGTACGCAGACGTACGTCGGGTTGTAATTTATTCGCTAATGTGCGGAATATACCGTTGAATTGTTATTCCGAGATTGAAAATAATCAAGAGGTATATTAAGTACGGAGTGTGGAATAAAAGGTGGAAAATCTCTATGTATGAAAACATTTCATCAAAAAACATTAAATAGGCGGCGCCACAACACACCGAAATAAAATATCATAGACCTAGTATTTATATAGATGTGCTATACGCGTGCACCCGCGGGGGTTAGAGCATACGCAATGCGATAAAATTAAAAACACGTTTTATCATTCCTACCACACACAACCTACGTAATTTGGTCGGTTTATTTATTGCCCCTCCCCCATTTCATCTCTATATTATTATACCTCTATGGTTCATGCAATCCATGAGCCTACCTATCGCCACCGGAGAGATTAGGAACTAATTATTTAAAGCTGAAAGATGGTCGCTTTTGCAATAGATCTGCGATAAGATATTTTCTTCCTTTTAATTCTACATTCCATAATATTAAGGTTTGATATGGACATCATCTGTCAGTGTTGAAAGTGACATTTCTGGTAACAGAAACGCCGAAATTTTCATATTAATATAATAACCTGGGGGCCTACCGCGAAAACTGGAATTCGCCAATTGCGGGGATCCTTCTCATTTACTCTCATTAAAACGTAATTAGAGTGACAGACAAAAATGCCCGCAATTGACAAACTTCGATTTTCTTTTACTTCAGTTTTTATAGTTTTTAGTGTCAATACAGTGGAACCTCGATAGCTCGAATCTGAAGAGAAAAACCCAATTTTCGTCTTATAGAGAGTATCGACATAGAGAGTTTTCATTCGTTTTAAACAGGTTTCGAGTTACAGAGGGAACATGAATGATAAAATCGTATTAGAGAGGTAATTATATATTGATATATAATAATCAATAATATATTTATAATATTATATTTAATGTGCCTTAGTTTTATGGGGATTTATTTAATTATTCATTCAGGTAATTATAACAAGAAACATAACATGCTCAATTTATCTATCGGCTGTTTAAAATTACAAATTTAGTTGTTACTTTTTAGTCTGTCTGAATTTAGTCGGACTGTCGTGACGACAGTGTGTCGTCATTCTAAGGCTTCGTAATTTGTCAACTCGTATGTGCATACAAACGTAGCGGCATTGCGGCAGTTTCCAGTGAAAGCAGAAGTATATGAGTTATTTTGTAACCGTAACCATATGATGATGATAAACTTATCATATTACACACGATGATTTTTTTCTAATTCAGTCATTGATGGCGATCACATTTATTGTTTAATGAAAAACATATAGCGTGTAAGCTTAGCTTAAGTTATTTTTCTATATAGCAACATATTTTGTAGTTGCCCTATAATTTGCATGTGGCAACTCTCTCTCTTCTTTCTCGATCCGAAACGACGACACGTCCCGCGATCACCTTTGTAATTTTATATTTAATTTAAAGTGAATAAAAGTTCATTTAAACTTAAAAAGCGCATTTTGTATTCTCCATTTATGTAACACTAACATATTTCTAAGTTATTATTTATCACACATAATTTATAAGTTGAAGTTAAATTTAATAGAATTGATTGTCACCCTACCAATGGTTTAGTCTCAAGAGTTTAAAAGCCTCTTTCGAAAGTAAGAGCAATAAAAAATTAAACCTTATGAGCAATAAGCTATCAATTTGTCATTGTACAATCAGAATACAACAAACCTCGAAATTTCTTGGACAGTCCTGAAATTTGGTATGTATGTAAATAGAAGGCCTCTTATTCATGTCCATACCATTTGACATTTGGGGACCTTGAGGAATCGCAGCCATCTTGGAAAATGTGTATTCGCGCTTTACTCTAAATATACCTTATCTAGGAAAATATGGTGTAAAACAACATTAAAGCTTATTAAATTCTACACAAAAAAGTGTTAGATATATTTGCGAAAAAAATACATCTTGTTTTAGAAAATACTTGCTGAATCTAGGTTTAGCGCTTATACACTTCCAGGGGACATTCTTTTAATAGGAAACTCTGAGGAATATTAATTCCACTTTTGTGTATACATTTGTGCATGATCTAACCCAATATCAATATTTTACTTGACTGCGATTACTCCAGAAAGTAGGGTTATGGGTTTGATTACTGATGATTACACCCTGTAGCTTAGGATACTGGCCGGATTGTTAAAAATGACATATCGGTAGATTCCTCTTGCCCTTCACAACCTGTTTACACTTCTTTTTAACTAACTAACTGCTTTGGCTCAGCGATCCAAAAAGAATCTTGGCCTCCGAAACGAGAGAACGTCACCTGTCCCGATCCAGCGCGGTTTCCTGCCATGAATTGGTATTCAGCCGACGCAGGTCCGCCTCCACGACATCACACCAGCGGTACCTGGGGCGCCCAATCGGACGACGGCCGGTTGGTCGCCCCAAGTACGCTTCCTTGAGTACGCGATCCTTCCCCATTCTGAGTAGGTGACCGAGCCAGCGAAGTCTGTGGGATTTAGTTACGCCTATGATATTGGGCTCAGCCACCAACTCTTCGATCTCGGCATTTTTCCGGATCCTCCAGGAGCCGTCGTCACATCGGACAGGTCCCAGGATCTTCCTGAGCACTTTTCTTTCCGCTATCAGGAGCTGACTTTCCTCTTTTTGAGTTAGTGTCCAGGCCTCACAGCCGTACATGAGAATAGGCCGAATGACGGTTTTATAGATTCTTAGTTTTGTACTTTTTTTATTAAAGAAAAATCAGTAAAGCCGCCTTGGGAGGACGTAGAATATTAAATCATATTTTTCTTCTAGAGCCTAAATCATCAAGCGGATTTCAATAAACAGACTTCAATAAAAGGAACGGAGGAAAAATATTTAGGGCTATATATTGTGATTGCAAAAACAGATTTTAGGTCTGAAATAGGGTTCAAAAAATAATGACAGTAATCAAATTTGACACATACAATCTCTGGGATCCATGTTGACAGTCCTTAAAATTCTAGCTTCGGGGACCATGAGGATCAGGCGCCATCATGAGAAGTAGACGTCTTTTTTGTTTTTTTCTATTTTTCTCAGGATCAAGTTTTGTGTAAATATTGTGTATGGCGAAACGGGAGCTTATTAAAATCACCCGTCAATCCATCGTATGAAGGCCATGGGACACTCCTAAATCCTGAAGATGTAATCCATCATCTAGGCTACGGTAAGCGCTTATTATCAAGCGGGCTATATGTTTATACGACTTCGGTACATTAAAGAACACCTTTAGGGCTTTAAATGCAGGGGTTCCCTCACACTGAGCTACTTTTTTATGGGACCAACCCTGAAATTGCGAAAAGTATTTCGCCTTTTTCATACAATTTGACTGATCAGGTGTCGACGTTTTCTATGGAAAAGCCAACAATTTATTCGCGATTTCCGGGTAGATCTCATGGTAAAAGTAGGTCGATTTAATCAGTAGAATCGAACCCTGCATTTAAAGTCCCATGATGGTAGACATACTGTATTAACCTTTTAAGCGCTTAGAGTCTAGCTTAGCGTGCTCGTGTCGCCGTCGGTACGAAGTTATACGAAGTTTTGTCTTAGTACTCATTTTCCAGTCTTTAAACGAGAAAAATAGCCAACTCAATGTATTTTCAGATTAACGCCTCATAAATATAGCTTTTGTGCTTACCGTTTACGAAGGGTACGTTACGAAAACAATTTTCCCGACGTTAAACGAGGCGGCTGGTTATAATTCCCGCTGTCGGTGCCGACAAAATAAATACAAGTACGCTATTGAAAATTTTACATCGAAGGATTACGTTTTATTGAATTTGTAGGAGGAATTGCTTTTCACCTACATTAAATATAAAATAGCTGAATGGAAATAAGCATATTAAATTTGGTACCTATTAAAAAACAGCATCGATAAAATTGATATTTAATACGTGTTTTCATAATTTCTCATTAAAAAATCTACTCGTTAGCTATCAGTCACTATCGACTATGTAGTTATTATTTTTTATTTAGAAAACAAACAGTCACATATTAATGAATATAAGCTTAAGTGATAACAAAGATACCTTTAGATCCATTGAACATAAAGGAATACCTAGTTAATTACAGATCGAAACAGGGAAGGTGTTAGGCATCTTCTTGTCTGTCACGCGTACAGGGACTGCAAAATATCGGTAGGTAATTAATAAATGTATGACATAGTAGAGAATTTAAAATGGTATACAATTTAAAAATATATGTATCGCTATAGTTGTTATGCGTGCACATAATATATAGTTACTAAGTACTTACAAGAAAACATACAATATTTATATGTAAAAGATTGAACTTTTAAAAAAATATCTAAATTCTAGTTATGGCGGCTATACTTAACCTTTTCAACGCCAAAGACCACTAAAACGGTCATCGTCAGTCGTGCCCGCGACGCCAATGACCATTAAAAAGGCTATGGCGGACGTTGTCAAAGCGACTTTCCTACTGTCAGTTAAGCTTCATATTCGCTCTTCACCAGTTAACTTTTTGGCGTCCATGGCATTTCTTGACACGTGTGGAAAAGCGTTCAAAAGGTTAATCGCGTACTTGTCGAAACAACAAATTGTGATTAAAAAATGCCTTAAAACACGTCTCGCCGTGTCGTATTGTCTACCATAGTTTAAGTTATGTCATGTTCCTTTTCATATTGGTGAGCAATAAAAAATATTTGTATCGTATTGTATTCTAAAATACTCAATATTCTCAATAATAACGCACTTACTAAACGCGCTCAGAATTCACCGTGTGACTGCGAATCCCTGGCCTATCTCGCCCTTGCTATCTCGAGTGACCTTGGTACGAATAACAGGCTACATCTTAGACCCTACAGCCTCCCTTTGTTTATCACCTTCGCCCATTATGAACAACAATGGAGAATTAAGCTCTAAATGCTCGGGTAATTTTTTTTTACGTGTCTCGAGCTCGTCACGGGAAAATTCCTTTGTAGTTGTTTTTAATTAATTAACTAACCATATACACCATGTTTTTTTTGATTTGCGTTAATTTCGAGGGTGCATTCCTGAGCTTAAATTAAGTAACTTTCTCAAAGACACCGATATTCTAATTAACTTCATTTCGGAGATAATCAATCATTAATTTTTATCTCATAAGGCCCTTACGAGCGTGTACACTTGCCTTAGGGCCTGTTTACTTATTGATTAGTGTTTAGTGCGAGTTCATACATTTGCTACTAAACGTAAGTACCTACTACCTCGGACGATCGACGTTCGAAATGACATTAATATATCACAGTTTTCAATTGTTTGGTTGAGTTAAATGTAATGCCCGTGTTACAACAACGCTATATGCAACATTTAGTTACTTTTTATAAAAATAGTAAAAAAAAAAATTTTTTTTTTTTAATTAACTATGCCATTTAGTTTGCTTAAACGTACTTACCGATACCCCGAACTTAACGAAATTCAATAAAAACACGGTGTATAGACTTCTGGGTCAGAAATAAAGATATATTTAACAACCCTGATGCTATTAAAGTATCAGAAAAAAAAAACATAATTTATCTACTCCCCGACTGTAATGGTTGAATTGATATTTCGTGTACACAACTATTAGTGCGTACTTTTCATGTATGAGCTCCCAACTCAACTATAATATTCATTTCGATACGCGGTAGTCAACTATAAAAAAATCACCAATCACGTGCCACCGCACTCCCATAGAAAAACAAACTGGCAACTAATTCATGGCCATGAATATGCTACGCGTGTTTATGCCTTTTGTACTACATTTTTGTCTGCTGAGATTCATCCCAATTTTCATTAATCAATTATTTTTTATAGTAATAAAAGTATTATCTTAGATGACTCGTATAAAAAGTATTGTATACAATATTAATATAATCAAGCTTTTCAATCTTATACCTTACTTAGGCAACTCAGCAAGCTTCGTTGCCTTAAAACGGTACTCGACTGAAAAGTTCTCTAATTATAACAAGACTGTATAAAATACTAATATGTCAGTTTATTCCATCAAGTACATGATTTCAAGTATAACAACCCTTTATCAGCAGATGATGTTGATAATGATGATGATTGATCAAACTCCTAGGTCCTTCCTCTAGCCTCAGACTATCACGATATGGAAGCACTAAATACTTTCATTTCAAAATGCATTCCATTTTCTTCAAGTAAGTAAGTAGTATAAGTAGTTTCCAAATTTGGGTTCACTTACCACGAAACTAATTACTATTGTAACAAACTTTACATGAGATTTAGGCGTAAACCTTCAAGTTCAAAACTTGGGAGCGGATAATTTATATAGGGTCTCAAGGAGTCCGTGGAAACGAAAGCGATTTATCAAATGTAAATAATTAAAATTTTCTGACATTTCTCTCTGCTGAGTTTCGATTTTGTTTCGAGTTTTCGTATATTAATTAGTTTTGATTGAATGTTTTCCCTTCTTTATAGAGATTTTGGACCTTCTTCTTGTTTATAGATAGGAACAAAAAATTAAAATTTTATATCATTTCATATAATATAAAATTATACCTAGGGCATATTGTGACCGAGGACCTGAAAGACGATCTTGATATTGAGCGGGAGCGCAGAGCGTTGTCGGTACGCGGCGGGATGCTGGCGCACAGGTTCGCACGCTGTAGTGCCCAAGTGAAGCTGACTTTATTCAAAGCTTACTGACAAAGTTTTTACACGTGTGGCCTGTGGGCCAGTTTCAGGCTGAAGACTTATAAATTATAATACCCTGCGTATCCAATATAATAACATTTTCAGAATGCTGTTTGGGCTTCCTCGATTCTGTAGCGCCTCTGGGATGTTTGCCGATGCCGGTGTAGAGGACTTTTATGCTATATTGAGGAAGAAGACGGCATCTGTGGTGAGGCGGATGAGGGGGAGCGCAAACAGCATCCTGAGAATGATAGCAGAGAGGTGGGATTCGGATATTCTCTGCCGATATACCGACCTCCATATCATACGACCTAAGAAATATGTATTTTTATGAAACCTGTAATATAAGATAGTTTACTAATGTAGTTTATTAGTAGCTAAAATATTATAATAATTCGTCCTTAATGAACAGCTATCATATCTATCTTGTGTTGTGAAATGGCACGTCAAATCTCACTAGATTATAGGTATGTTACTATGCTCATACTTCTACTTAACGTATTACTCAATGTTTAGTGTACCTTTTTAGTTTAAGATTATTTTAGAGCGCACCGCCAACAAACTGTTTCACAGTTTGGCGAAAAATTAGATTAAGGTACTTAAAATATTGTATTTTTTTTGGTAAAAAAAAAAAAAAAGTTTTATAAGTGTCTTGTAACTAACAATCTATGGATCGGAGGAATCTGAAAATATATAATTTTTATTTTATTTTCATTTTAATATTATCTATTAGTGATGATTAAATGATCGTATGTACATTGTTTTCTTCTAGTATTATTTTTAGTACTCGTTTTTCATGCATTTCTTTTCTTACACATACTTGTTTCAAGTAGATTGAGAGTCTTTGAGGCTTATTGTGATTATTATAACGGCACTTACAGCCCCTCTAGTGTTGAAAGTGTCCATGGGCGAAGATTGGCCCGATTCGAAGAATGATTAAGACGCGTTTAAAATCTTGGAAAGATCTTTTTTTTATACTACGTCGGTGGCAAACAAGCATACGGCCCGCCTGATGGTAAGCAGTCTCCGTAGCCTATGTACGCCTACAACTCCAGAGGAGTTACATGCGCGTTGCCGACCCGAACCCCCCCTCTCCCTCCCCTCGTCGAGCTCTGGCAATCTTACTCACCGGCAGGAACACAACACTATGAGTAGAGTCTAGTGTTATTTGGCTACGGTTTTCTGTAAGGTGGAGGTACTTCCCCAGTTGGGCTCTGCTCTAGATTTGGAATGGCATCCGCTGTGCTGTGCCCTACCACACAAAGCGAGATCTTTAAAAGATAGATAACTAAACGACATGTCAAAATTTACGTTTATTTCGATTCCGCTGTGATCCCAATAAGATCTATCTACGTTATTTCTAACGTCAAAGTGACATTGCCCGATTCGAGCTGCTTCTGTCAATTATACATCATACAAACGATATCTAAATGAGAACTTATCTAAATCAGAACTTATCGTTACCGTATCTCATTCTTCGAATCGGGCCGGATGACCGTTTGCCATCAGGCGATTCCTCTGCTCGTATATCATAAAAAACTTACTTAACATTTAACTCAAATGGAGATTCTCGCGAGAAAGATATTTATATTACTTTATTTGTAATTTTTATTTTATGAAAAATTAATAGTTTCGAGGCGGGCTTTGTCCCCGTGGTCTCGTTCTATAATTTAACAATGTGTACATATTTATAGTGTGCATCCGTTCTTTAATGCAATAATGTATAAAAAAGAGTGAAAAATTAGGTCAGTAAATGAATATGATTTAAGCTTTCACGATTTTTACTCATTGTTTTTTAATACTAAGGGATTTAATCGCGTAAAATTAAGATTTAAATTTACGCGATTAAGCCCCGTTGTGGTGAATAATAATCAATTAATATAAACTTAATAATTACTTATAAAAAAATCAAAGTAATAAGACGGATTTATTTAAAAAGCCACGGTGTGATATCGAATGATATCATAAGAAATTAATGCATAAAACTGACACTAAAGTATTTTTTCCATGTTCAGCCACATATAGTAAACGCCCTTATAATACCGCCCGTATAGACAAATCCTGTAAAAAAAGTATTTACCATCAATTTTTAAATGCTGGCTACATTTTACCATAAACAAGAGCCAAAGAGCTGCTTAAGTATATTTTTTTATTGGAATTTGTTAGTTTGAAAATTAATAGCGCCATGACTGGAGCAAAAAAACATAGTTTCAATTTGTTAATAATATTGAAACCCATTGCAGTAGCTTTCATTCAATACATAGAAAACATAAAGGACGACAACTTTTAACGCATAACGCGGTAGAAATTTTACAACCGTTGGTGAAATATCAAAAAGACTCTAAATTTTCTCTTAAATGTTCCATGATTGGTGTCGTTAACATATGGTTACAGAATTATTTCATAGCAAGAATGAAGCAAACAATAATTTGAAATATCAAAGCTCGGGTTCCACAGTACGGTTCGTTATGAATTTTCATGAGAACCTCACTCGATTTAAGTACTGTCTTAAACTAGGTTTAACTTTTAAGCGCAAGTCGCGAGTCTTCATTTCACTTTTAGTGCTTTAACGTACTCAACTAGTATGCAGTTACTTAATTAAAACAAAATGAGACAATATTACATATTGTAGATATTTTTTAAAGTATGTTGTAGCGATGATGTTATTATAAGTCGTATTTTCTTATCTACTTAATTTAAATTTAATTTAATGTGTTATACACAGGAACGCTTAGGTATTCCTAAAATAGTTTGATGATAAAATGCTATGATATGAGAGATTAAGTACAACATTTCGCTGCTTATGAAATAGCAGTTTACGGGATTGCTATATAATTAGAGTCATTTAAATACGAGTGGAGTGGGTTTGTAAAACGGGCCCAAAGGCGAGTTTCATAATAACATCACACGAGTGTTTTAATGCTTAACATTTATATACACTGGTTTTTATACACACATATTATTAAATAAGCTTTCTATGTTTTGTTCAAGAACCGTATGTTACAACGCCATTGGAGTTTTGATCAAACTGTTTGCAATCACCATTTCATTTCGAATAAAAAGTCATCTCGATTGATATTTGAAGTTTATTGGGGTCACATCTGATTCTTTTGTTTTTAGATGTTCGAATTTTAAATGTATTTGATGATGTCATTCAGCAAAAACACATTTTCACAGATAACAAATTTGTTCTAATAAACAGTTCATCATATCTGTAATTTGTTTTTGAACACACGCATCATAGAGAGATTATGGCTTCTGCAAAAAAGTTATTATAATTTATAATTGACGATTATTGCGGTAATTGTATGATGATTGTAAAGTAAAATTAGATGAAAATTACTGAACTGCAGTAAAACGTGTATTTTGTATAAAGGATAGGGGACATTAATACCTTTCTCATAACACGCTTCTGATACGTGAAATTGATAAAGTTGCATAACCAGTTCACAAGCATACCTACAATTATAATCAATAAGATAATTAATACTAAGAATTTAGACAATGGTCTTCACTTTTAAGTACTTTGACGTAAAACGCAATAGTGATTGGTGACGTCTTTTATTTGTTACTCGGAATATAAATGTTTACTGCAGAAAGTACTTACTTAACATCACAATTCCTACTGGTAACCAAGAGTGGGGTGTATCAACTATTTCTTTGGATTTCACGGGCCTATAAATCCCGGTCTTTTAATAGGCTTTCGTTTTGGTAGGTAGGTACGTATGGGTGGGGAATAATGTCACTTTTGACACGGAAATATCCGATCCATATCGTATCTAGACTAAATATTTGAGGTACCATAAGCCGTAAAAGTGCATGGCGACTTTATCAATGGTTTTATTCATAATTTCTCTTAAAGCTCGAATCGGCTCACTTTATCTTAACGTTCGAATCGGGCTGATAGAGAGGCTAGCTAATTACCATAAAATATAATATACTGTCATAAAAAAGTTTCATTTCACAAAACAAAAAAGTATATTCGGGCTTCAGATAAAGTTAAACTTCTTGGCTTGGAGTTATCTTCGCTCTTGTGTAGGTAACATTTTGCGAATATTCGAAGCGTGAACTATAAAAAACTTCACGCTGTGCTACTTATTTATTGAGCTATATAGTCTGCCAAAGAAATAAACGTACGAACATTACATAAATATACGCGATCAACATTACTTTATTTTTTTTCCCGCGTGCGAGTAAAAATGTAGATTCTTTATTACAATTGTCAAACTTATATAACCAATTTGACTTTTGTACAACCTCTGGATATCGAGCGTGGCGCTAATCAAGATACGCAAGAAGTAAAACGGGTTAGCAGTGATTGAATAACACCAAAGATACATTAATTGAGTAAAATGCGTAAAACCCAAGACAATTTCGTCCTTCGAATTTGACAGGTAAACGAGATGGCGCTGTACAGCTCCTTACATTTATGGATGGTTTAAGTGTATAATTTGTTAAGGTTTTGTGTAACCCGTGCGAAGCTAGGGCGGGCCCCTAATAACTTCTAATTTAGAACGAACCATTTCATTATTGGTCGAGACCACAAAACCATCGCGTTCCAGATGGGACCGCATTAACAAAAACAGTAATTTGAATACCGATGAACGTCGGTCTGCAAAGACCGCATTCAAATATTAAAGGTAAAAGGATGAAGTTTATTGCTTTCTATATTCTGTACACAACCAATACGGTATTTGAGTCAAATCAGCTACTTTTATCAAACATAAAGTTATACGAGTATGAAACCCAGACTGACGTCACAGTCAAGTTCGCTACTCTTTATAGTTCTTCATCCTTATTGAATATAAATTGTATCAGGCAATAGCTGCGCTGCTGTACGTTTTTCCAAAAGATTACCAGTGCTTCATTTTATGCACGGTGTGATACTATTTATTTTAAATACCGTCAACATCAATTCAAATTGGGTGTTTTCTTGGCCATGGCTACTTTTTAGGTACCTACCTTCTCAACAGCACAATTATATATGCTTTTATATAAATTGTAATTGTGATAAGTACCAAGTGACCCCAAAATAAATAAATAAAATAGTACATTACGATACAAGTGCGAAAAATAGGAAATTCGAAACGAGTGGCGATAAATTAAAACACGACCGAAGGGAGTGTTTTAAATCGACACGAGTTGCGAATTACCTATTCGCACATGTATCGTACAACGTTTTACAGTACATATGGCCCTTAAAATGTTCGACACAGTAACGTAATATGCTACTTCTCGCACTAGTGCTATAAAGTAGCCCCATATGTACTGTAAAAATATTATAGGACATTATTACACAAATTGACTAAGTCCCACAGTAAGCTCAATAAGGCTTGTATTGAGGGTACTTAGACAACGATATATATATATAATATAAATATTTATAAATACTTAAATACATAGAAAACACCCATGACTCAGGAACAAAAAATATCCATGCTCATCACACGAATAAATGCCCCTACCAGGATTTGAACCCGGGACCATCAGCTTCGTAGGCAGGGTCACTACCCACTAGGCCAAACCGGTCGTCAACAAAATAAAAACAAAACAAAACAAAACGAAACGAAACGAAACGAAACGAAACGAAACGAAACGAAACGAAACGAAACGAAACGAAACAAAACAAAACAAAATGGGCTTGCATTCATTATAATGCCGTCCGCCCATTTGGCAAATAGAAATGAAATTATTTATGTGTACAGTGATATTTTCCATATTTTGTAATGGGACAACGTATTTTGACTATTTATTTATGCAAGCATCGTGAATATTTTGGTTTCACCATCTTATTACTTATGTTTAAAGTAGACTCTAAAATATTCAAATATGTATTTGCTATTATAAGTAAACACAGTTGCATGCGCATGCAAATACAGTTCAATTCACTCACAACAATAGATATACAAAAAATAAAAGTAGTAAAATAACATAAATAAAACAGGCAAACAGAAAAGAACACAGTAAGTATATAATTTAAATATGGGGTCTCGAACCCCGCTCCTGGTCGTTCCTAGCGCAAGAGTTGTCCGCGATGGATGGATGGGTTGTCAACGCGGAAACGCAGGGAGCGTGATGGGCACCTTTGCATTGGGAGCGATGAGGGGTGGGTTGTTTGACTAGTTTTTATAGGTTTTAGGTTTAGTATTATTTATAGTTAAGTTTATTGATAGTTTATTTTTTGTCTTTAAATATTTTTTATGATTGTACTTTTTATTTTATGAATATAATAAATGACATTATATTTAAATATTAATAGAAATTTAATTTATTATGATCATTAACGTAAACGTTAAATAAATGTGTGTGTGAGTATTCTAAACGTACATCCGTAAAGCATTGGCTGCGATACTACGCCCCTCTGCCAAGTTTCTTGTCAACGCGAGTTTTAAAAGCATGTCAAAATGCATAACAAAGATTTATTACAGTTCGTTAACGCTGTTTTTATCCAGCCAGCAGGGCTAATTTTTCTCATCTGTCATCATGCATTTCACTATGCCTGTCACGTTCTAACAAGTAAGTGCGAAAGTGACGCATGACATGACAAGTGATAATGCGACCATATTACCGCCGCTGATGAGGGTATTAAATATCGATACGGACAGAGTGACAAAAATATGTACACACTACCTTAATATATAGGCAATAAGGATATATATTTTTGGCACTTTGTCCGAATAGATATTTAATACATTGACTGTACAATGTTGTCAATTATTGCAATTAAGAGCAATTCCTAGCTGAGCAACTTTTCAAATCTCGAATTTTTGAAGCTATGTTTCTGTCGCGCTGCGGTGGGCGGGAGCCGGAGCTATCTAAGTGTGAGTGCGCGCACACAGACGCGAGACTCGAGTGCTCGCTCATTGCGCGCCGTTCCGTCGACATCGCCCGCGAGGCGGACGGAATTTATCCTGCGCTGCCCGACGCAAGTTGTTTTGGTTGTTATCACATAATATTGTTTTTCATTTTTATATTATACTGTATCTATTAATTACCATATAGGTAAAAACTGCAAAAAAGAATGATGTCCCTGCTTCGGTCGTCGTCATACAGTCAAGTGCAAAAATATGTATCGAAAGAATCGTCTTATAAATATATGGTACTACGCTCTTATTACACTGGAATAAGATGCTATGGGACATATTTTTGAGTAAGATGTGTACACCCATATTTTTACACTTGACTGTACCTATCCGTTTTTGTAAGTAGGTATAAATATATGGTTAAACTACAAATACTACAATCTATTTAATTTGTAGTACGATGGGGCTAAACTTGGGCCGCCTTATTGAAGAACGTATCGCAATGACAATCTGGGTAAAGTATGTTGGGGTAATGCCGGACAATTTTGGGACCAATTGAGAGAACTCGTGAGAAAATGTTTTTTCGAGATCTCAGCACGTGACAGATTCTTGAAGTACGGAGCGAATTGTTAAATAATAACCGTAGATTCGGCCTGAATTTTGGTTATCTTCAATATAGAACGGTTTCAGTTTTGTACCTGTGTAAAGATAAGACATACTTTTTTTTAGAGTAACGAGTGTTTTGCCATCAAGGGAGAACATCGGATGGTGAAAAAAAGTTGCTTGAATGGAAAGAGAATAAGGTATCACAAAGAAATAGGTCCGGTGTCTACCCTTCTCCAATGTATATAAATTACATTACAGCCACCAATAATTACAAACTTAAAAGTTGTCAACGAAAGTTTTTTTTTTCGTAATTTTGTATCCGATCTTAACCCTGATACAAAAATTGGTAAATTTATGGCTCTCAAACTTTGATACCTATGTCATAAGGCAATTTGATAAGTAAACAATGTGCTAAGAAACCTCTTATTGTAAGGTTTACCCGAAGTAATAAAGTAAGAAAAACCACTAAAATAATAGATAGGTCTCGAAGTTTTGACAATTTAAGATCTCGTGAACTGTACAGGTTTAGTGAAAGTGTAAATGTATTGTTTATTGAAAGGAATGTATTGGAAGATATTAAATACTTAAGTAGGAGGGACAAAAATCGAAATAAAAAATAATCGTGCCCAGTCATTTTTAATGAAGGTCGCCAAAAAAATAAGAATCAAACTAAGAAATCAAAAAGACTAAGTAGTTCTTTAAAAAGGTCAAGGTTTTTTTTGTACTACGTCGGTAGCAAACAAGCATACGGCCCGCCTGATGGTAAGCAGTATCCGTAGCCTATGTACGCCTGCAACTCCAGAGGAGTTACATGCGCGTTGCCGACCCTAATGCCCTCCCACCCCTCGTTGAGCTCACTGAGAGCCCATCTTGAAGTATGGATAATAAGTAAAATTGCGATTTTGTTGGTATAATTTTGCAATTATGTATATATATAGTTGATATACAATTTTTTTTTTTATAAAATGTAAGGATCGTATGTAAAGAGTAAAGTAAATATATAGGAAAAGAGAGCCCTCTTGAAGCATTTTAAGGAAACTAATTTCGAAGCCCTATCTCTATTTTGTATCCTAAACTAGCTATGTATGTATGCGTGCACATCTACATATGCGTCCGTATGTGTAGGTACTTTATTGCGAAAAATTGCTCATTTGCTATCTATTTTACTCGATTTTGTTATACAATTCAACATGTATCATCATCCCTATACAATATAAATACTCTTTATTGCACACCTCAATAAAAGAAAACAATACAAAAGAAAACAGAAACATAAGCACAGGTAAACAACATGCGGTCTTATCGCTAAAAAGCGATCTCTTTCAGGCAACCTTTGGGTTGCGGAAATTAAAAAAATTACATTGTCAGTAAGTAGGTGTACATACACATACAATATACAAACATACAAAATAGACTGCCAAAATCTCTTCCTTTTGATTTACCGTCGCGCTGGTAGTGGTACTGGATAAAAATAATGGTACGAAAGTGTGATCAAGAAAACAATAAATGTGATAATTAAGTAGGTCGGTAGGTATATTGAAGAAAATTAAAAGTTTGACAATCACTGCTGTTTTTGAAATAGGTAAAGATCGGATTGTTTCTTTCCGATCTTTACCTGGAAGGGTCAAGATCGGATAGCGGTCTACAGCAGTGCTAGGTCTGTTAACACAATTACAAAAACAAACACAGTTACATCACAATACGCAAAATAAATTACAGGTCGAAGATCGGATAGAAGAAAGAATTCGTGAAATTTACCTCGCTCTCTGTGATTGCGCATAGCACAAGCCCGACTCCCTGGCAGTCGAGGTGCAATGAAATGGCGTCTTACACAATGTTGCCAACATTAAAAAATAAAGCCAAATTAGGGAGAAATGAATGTCCTACGTTCTTCACCCGCATCCGGTATTTACCCAACATACCTTAATCGTTGAACCGCCGCATTTCAAAATGGCCCTTATTTTGATATCGGCTAGCCGTAATGTAATACGGCGGATTATACAATACGACTGCGATACTTATATGTATATAAATCCCCTCGTCAATGTAATTTCATTTAATTTGCTATCTAGTGGCAAACATCAATGTAGTTATCTTTTACTTGTGACGCACAAGTGTGAGCAATGTGAAATACTATATTTCTAAAAAAAATGCCTTGTTTATTGTGATTATACGTAGTAAAAGAAAATGTGATTATTAAATTATAATACGAAAGATGGTCAAATCGCAAAATGCTGTCGTTTTATTTAAAATAATGAAATAATTAGACCAGTTCCGAAAGTACCGGGAAATCCCGGTTCTTTAAAACAGTACCGGTTCTGCAATCCCTAATAAGGATGTTATGCCCATCACTATTCCTTCTGTGTACGTATATTTAGAAACTGTCTCCGCCTCCAATTCGTGCGATAAGGACAACTGCAGCTCGGACCGAAATTCACACGCAAAAAACTCAAAAATCGAGGTTTCGCTCTCGACTGTTTCTTCCTCCAAAACGCAACCAATCATTATGAAATTTTGGAAATTGCAAGAGGAAGAAATAATCTATGCCGCTATGTTTTGATTTTTTGGATATTTGTTGTCATATTTGTATACTGTGCCTTTTTTTACAGCCAATTCAATTGAGCCGTTTTTGCGATTTTCGAGGCGCTGTAATTTTCTTCAAAATAAAATAATCCAAAAAAGCAAAACATAGCGGCACAGATATTGATGATATTGATCTTATTTGAAAAAAATCATTGCTCTAGGTTAAAAATCCAGGGAGGAAACAGTCGAGAGCGTTTGTATGGAAAAATCACAACTAGGAATTCCTCTTAAGAAAGAAGTTGATAAAGATAGTTGATGTTTCAAGTAGGCATATTACAATGCGCTTATGAACGTCAAATAAAGCTACACCGGCTCTAACCCTACACCTCTGCCCGAGAAGAATTAAGTCCCTCCTCAATTGGGGTGGTTTGTAATACTTTATCCGCGTGATAAAGTAAACATATCTTTTCATCATCGTGCGAATGAAAAAATAGGTATCTACTATCACGTTATATAACCGTTTTTGGCAGGATGTTAAGCTCCTTCGTGCGTCGGTGGCAAAGAAGTATACAGGTATAACTAGTTGGATGGCAAGGTTTACCACCTGTGGACGCTTGCGACTCCATGGATTGCCAAACTTTTCAAAATATTCTCTTTTCAAGAGTCACATATTGTAGCCATTTCAAAATAAATATATATATAGAAAAAAAAAACTTTTGTTAATAATCGATTCAGATATGGATAATAAAAGTTATTATCCATATCTGAATCGATTATTAACAAAAGTTTTTTTTTAATAACAGTGCAATTGGGTTAATGCTCTTACATATAAACGTTTATTTAAGCATGCAGCACGAAACCCACGGCCATTAACCTCGAAAAGCACGCCATTTCGTTTTTTTTTCTAATAAAACTACTGCACAAAATATTATTTTTCCTTTAGTCCAGTGGAACACGCCCTACTTGTTGAGAACTCCTATTAATATCTGTCTTTTAAAATGACCTACCTAGGCTATCTACGCGGTACATAAGACTAGACAATCACTCTGAAATTATAAATGTAGACAAAAACATCAAATCTATTATATTTTGTACATCAATAATTGAGTTTTTAAACACATTTTTGTTTTTTACGTGCATGTGACACCAAAACGCACACAATATAATATTACCAAACTAACAATAATTAACGAATACGTATGTGTATACATACATAGTTCGGGTAGGTAGTACAGTCAATCTTTTTCTCAAACTTGCTATGAAATGATGACATGACTTACGTCAAATTAGGTCCGGAAATATTACATATCAGGTAGCATGAGTGAAGATGATATGTAAAGGAATTTCATACTGCCTTACACACCTAGGACTGTAAAGCAACCTTCTTTTGTTTTTTAACGTCAAATTGTGACACAACGTCTTGGCATTCAACCATCAACAAATATAGGTACGATACGGTGATTTGTTGTGCATATTCGTTGCTAGGCATCGGCGGTGGCGCATCGCGCAGGCGCGCGGACTTACACGATTAGGTAGGACACCCGCTTGGTAGAGTGGCGACCCGAGTAGTTCGTCACAAAACAAATTGACTACAATTTTTTGTTTTAATTGCAAGTTTGAGAAAAGCACTATAAATATCTCGGCGAGAAACGGGGTTGCTGGTATATATCTACTTGGCCTGCAACCCTACATTTCCCGGCCTCTATAGTAATGTACTATAATTTGTGACCCATTTCGTCCCTTGTCACAGTGACAATAGTATGAGGTCTCAAGCGACTTTCATGTTGTTTGTCATTGTGACAAGGTACGAAATGGATCACAAATTAATTTTTTGACTTTACAAGGAAAAACTTAACCTTTAGATATTAGTCACGACAATACATATATAAATAATTGATAAATGGATTTTTGATTGATAATTCCAAACATGTCATTACATTAGATTTACCTTATCTAATTACTAGTTAATTATTAGTAAATGTATTAGTTATTTAGTAAATTGCATTCCTCTTATAACCTATAATTGTAGCTTCCTTCCCATAGCGTGTTCTTCGCTTCCTTATAAGCCATTTGCGTCCGCACCCATCAGGGCTTGGCTATTTACGGTTCGCAACAGCCCCGGCACAAAAGAACTTAAATCTCTTTACTACGTCCAAAATATGTATACAACTTCCCGCCTTATTACAATGGGGTAAGTGTCAGGAGGAGTATTCGTCACGGATACAATATTTTGTTTAGAGAGGAGGCGTGAGGCTAATAGGGCATCAACTGCACCTTCATAATGCATTCCATTTCCTGAGTTATGTCAACGTTTGAACAGGGTGAAGGCTATTCGTATTTTTTAAATTTTAATGTATCAACCTAATAAACATCACTAATTTGATATAAATATGTACCTTTTTACAAGCTTCTTTTAGTATATAAGTATGTTATTTTGGGCAGGGGGAGAAAACTAGAGCGTTCGGGCTTTCTCGGCTCCTCCGTTCGGCTCGGCATTGTTCCGAGCAAACATTAGGGTTGGCACAACTTGACGTTCCTTTGCATGCACAACCACAGATGCGATTGTATTGTATTGTATTGTAGTTCGGGCGATTTTCCGCAACTCGACGACTGGCGCCTATTTTGCGTGACAAGGGGGGGTGGAGGGTTGGCTACTCTTGCCAGCCCAACTCCTCGAGGAATCCTATCAAACCTTTGATGTTGAGTAGGACCTCAGGGAGGTCTCTCGGGGATCCGAGATGTTTTGCCCTGTATGGGGCCACTCCGCTGCATTCCAGCACCACGTGAGAGGCTGTTTCTTCTGTCTCCATGCATCCTCGGCATAAGGGTCTGTCTGTGACACCTGTTATGAAAAGATGTTTGTTAAATAGTCCATGACCTGTTATGACACTGGTTATCATACTCAGTCGGACCTTCCCTAGTTGAAGGAGCGCCCTTGTGAGCTTTCCGTTGATGCCAGGCATGGCTTCTTTTGCCTGTCTGCATCCAGTCTGATTCAACCAGTGTTCTGTGTGTAGTTTCCCTGTACGTGCCAGCAGCATTGAGCGTACCTTGCTAAACGGTATCGGAAGAATCGGTTCCGGACCAATCGCCCCCGCACCCGATCCTTGCCTGGCAAGCTCGTCCGCAGCATCGTTACCCCGGGATCCACTGTGTCCCTTGATCCATTGTAAAGTGATCTTATTATTATTATGACATACCTCCATTAGTCGTTCGTGGCATTCGTGTATAAGTTTGGATGTAATTATATGGCTATTTAGAGCCATTAAGACTGCTCTACTGTCGGAGAGTATGCGGATGGAGGATCCTACTACCTTCCTTGCAATGATGGCAGCCGCCGCGTTTAAGATGCCCATGCACTCAGCTTGGAATACCGAGTTATGGGCTCCTAGCGGTGTGGTGATTGACATGTTCAGGTCTTCTGAGAAGGTTCCGGAGCCCGACCCGCTGTCTGTTTTGGACCCATCAGTGAAGATTCTCAGCTCCCGGAGATTGAGTCCTTCGTGGTTGTCGTCCTCATATAACTGTATTTTATACCTTTTGTCAAAGATAGCTTGTTTGTGAATCCGATCCGTGCCCGACCTAAGCACTGGAAATTCGTCATATACCTTTTCCAGGCATGTTGTGTGGAGAGCTCCTATGCTGTTAGACCATATATTAAGGGACACGATACGATAATTACTCGTACATGAATTTTAATAACCCTAAATAGCCGAAAGGAATAGTTCCATAGATTACAAAGGGATAACATGATTCGGCTCTGAATCGCTGTCAAACTTTGGTTTTGTAGGAAGTTTCCTTTCTGTACGGTACTAATATTATTTATTATGTGGTTTGGGTCAAATTTTGGAAGCTTAATTTGGCCATTTCTCGATTTCCGATTGAGCAAAAAATAAGCATACATTTGTAAGTCGGGTGACAATGCAATATTATGGTACCATCGAGCTGATCTAATGATGGGGACAGGAGGTGGGGATAAAACAACGCAATAACCTAATGTATTTGAGGTTTTTATAATTGTCGCGATGGGTATTTGTTGCCTGTGGAAAAAAGTAGAGTCAGCGAGAAAAGTTTGTTATGTACCAAAAATGTTTTTTTTTTTGCCAAAAACTTATTGGATAAGTATTAACAAAATAATAGCGGAATATGAATTATTTGCCAAGCGGCACCAAGACTCCCATGAGCTGTGGCAATAGGCCGGAACAAACGCTAGAAAGAAGAGAAGAAATACCTAATTATTTTTCTATGCAATTTTTTTTTTATTATAATAAGTGCGCATTCACCAATCAGCGTGCACGATTTAAAGGTCGTATCAAAATAAGATGAATATTGTAACAAATTTTTAAAACAGAATCGGGCTAGTATTGAAGAAAAAAATTGGATAAGTGTTCTTTTTTCACAAAACAATATGCAGGAAAAGAGATTTTAGTTTTCCTTTTCTTTTGAAAACTTTAGAGACAAATTTATTGAATTACAAGTTGTCTCAACTGTAAAGCAACTCCGTCGGATGCATACTTGGCCAAGTTTATAACTTATTTAAATATTTATGTCTTTAGTCTTACAGAAATAGGAAAACATACTCGTGCAATATCTTGAAAGAACACATAAGTTCACTGGGCCATACACATATAAGGTGTATTCGGGTGATTTCGGAAGTTGGGTAATCCCGAATACAAATACAAATAACTTTATATTGCATGAAATATGGTACAAAAGATGGTCAGACGGTATTATATATAACATATTTCACCAGCATCTAGCATGCAAAAAACTTAAAAACTAAACAGAACTAAAACTAAGTTTAACAATCATAGTCAAGTTGTATATTATAATATTATATCACCTACCTCAGTCAAAAGATGACATATATTCCTCGATGGAAGCCCTTTTGTATGAGCCATGCTTTTAATTTCACTTTAAACGTTTTGAAAGGCAACTGTTTGTTGTTATCATCCAGTCTATTATAGATTTTTATGCTCATACGTAGAGTGTTTCTGCTGTACAAAGCTGTTCTTTTGCAAGGACTAGCCTATCAGGGTACCTCGTATTAAAATTACATTCATCTTGATATGTCTTGAAAAGTTCTGAATTCATTTTAATAAAAACACATAAAGGTAGTGTCATTAACTCAAGATCTTTGTACAATAGTCTGCAAGATGTCATAATATTAACATCGCAAATTGCTCTTATGCATACCTTTTGAGCTATCAGCGCTCGATTTGCATGGCGCGAGTGTCCCCATAGAATGATGGCATATCTAAGTAGGGAGCAAACATACCCATGGTACGCTTGTATGGCTGCTTTCTTACGACAATTTTTTACTAGTCTCCACAAAGCATATACAAAAGAGTTTATCTTGCCACACATTTTATCGAGGTGACTTACCGAAGACCACTTGTCATCCAAAATAATGCCCAGAAATATTGTTAGACACGATTCTTCTATAGGTTACGAAATCATTTAAAATCAATTTCATAATCAATGAAGGAAATCATTCATAGTTCTTTGTGATAACTAGTGGCTCTGTGTCCTCGCGGTAAGCTTCATAAGTAAAAAATTTAAAAATAAAAAATAGTTACGTTGTGTTACTACCACAACGAACTCAATATAAAATGGTCTAAAGTGCCACTTTTTCCGCCATTTTGAACATTTTCCAAAAAACGAAACGGCAGAAAAATTTGAATAATACTTATCCGAACGTACCCAGATATTTACCTGAACTATCAGAATACAATAGTTTGATTTTTAGGGTTCCGTAGCCAAATGGCAAAAAACGGAACCCGTTATAGATTCGTCATGTCCGTTTGTCTGTCCGTTTATGTCACAGCCACTTTTTTCCAACACTATAAGAGCTATACTGTTCAAACTTGGTAAGTAGATGTATTCTATGAACCGCATTAAGATTTTTACACAAAAATAGAAAAAAAAAACAATACATTTTGGGGGTTCCCCATACTTAGAACTGAAACTCAAAAAATCTTTTTTCATCAAACCGGTCTTTAACGAGGATAGGTCTTTAAAAATGATATTGAGGTTTCTAATATCATTTTTTTCTAAACTGAATAGTTTGCGCGAGAGACACTTCCAAAGTGGTAAAATATGTCCCTCCCCCACTGTAACTTCTAAAATAACAGAATGAAAAATCTAAAAAAAATATATGATATACATAACCATGCAAACTTCCACCGAAAATTGGTTTGAACGAGATCTAGTAAGTAGTTTTTTTAATACGTCATAAATGGTACGGAACCCTTCATGGGCGAGTCCGACTCGCACTTGGCCGCTTTTTTACTTTTCTGTATTCGAAAGTTAAGAACGTCAGTGATGCAAATTGCTACATTTTTGGTACTCCTTTTTTTTGGCCGAAATCACAACCAGTAATACGGCTAAAATAGTTAGGGTAATTATTTAATTCCTACGAGTATGTATCACCAATGTGTTTTCTCTATCGAGCGGACTGTATGTACCTAATATTCCTGGCAGAATATCAGCGATGTGGCTTGCCGCGTCATCATGCTGAGCCAGCGCCTATTCTCTGCCACGACACATGGTTTTGCATTCAAGAATTGTAAACTAGTTTTAAGAATAATTCTAAGCTGCATGTTCTTCTTATTGTCTATACCTACCTACCATGTATGTTGTGGAAACGAATAAAGTTTTTATCTATCTATCTATCTAATAAATTAGTTTTATTAATGATGTATGTGGCTTGTTACAATAAGCGATAAAATTAAATCTGCTTAATACCACGACGACTTTCCTTCTTTTGTTGGATTTTAAGGGTCCAAATGACCCAATGCCGTATAAAAGCCATTCAAATTAGACTTTTGTCGAAGAATTAATTCCCAGTAAGCTGGAAATTGATGTAATACCTTCATTAAATTTCAAAAATTTAATGCTCGAAAACGGTACGTCCGACAGTAAATGTTATTCAGTTCAATATTAGATAGGGTTAAATTTTGCGTCGAATCTTCTTCTTACTCGCTTTGGCCCGGCATTTTTGCCACAGCTCAGAGACAGATTTGGCGTAGGCACTAGTTTTTTAGTTTTTTTCTGCGACGAATGAGCATCTAAAACTTTAAATTCAGTTCAGTGGTATGTACAGCCGAAATCACAAGTTAGAAACCAGAAACATTTTTTGTTTAATTGCAAATTTTTATTTTTATTAAGAAAAACGCCTTTTCACTAAACCTTGCTGGTAGTACTATTGGAATTGATGGAAGGCTCCTTCTACATCGAGTGGTTTGGCAATCCAAGGAAAAATTGATCTAAGGGCTCCCAAAACTGTATAAACAGCTCCTGGGATTGCGCAGACTCGAATTACACAAATTTAGTATCAAATGAAGGTATTAAAACGATTTCCAGCTTACTGGGAATTTATTCCTTAAAGCGCTTTTTATGGATGTAATTTAATTGGCCTTTATATATTATAGGATTAAGTAAAATAAACAACATATTTCTAAAATGGCAGCCAAGCAGAAACGTTCGTTAACGAAGACCTTAATTAAGGAAACGGAAATAGAAATGTCGTCTTCGTGCGTTAGATGTACTTGTACAGGGATCGTTAGTGTCGCTTTTCACTGTGAAATAATTGACCGAGCGTTAGCGAAGGTCGACGTTTCCGCTATCACAAAAATGCTTTTGTATGTTCTCCTCTACAGGTCGCATCTTTTAACCAATTCTCGTGAAATTTTGTGAGCAGGGTCAATAGATGCACAATTTTTATGTAGTATCGTTTTTTAATTATTAAAAAGCGGAAGTTGGCTCAAAGAACTGAGCGCCATTAGAGTCTATGGCGCTTAACACGTTAAATGCGAAACTGCATTTTGTAAACTCTCTCCCAGTGCGTTACAACCCATGAGAGTCCTGTATTGGGAGCGTGCATGAACTGTAGGAGGCAGCACAGGAGCCGTCAGATTTTTGGCGCTAGGCGTAAATGTGATGTTTATTGTTTCGATGTAGCCCACAAGATGGCAGAACCTACTATGCACAAGAAAACACGTAGTTCCGATTCAGACTTCAAGATGGCAGACCCTCCAACGCGCACGGTCCCTATATTGAACTTTCTCGCTGTGCGGTACAAGTCAATTAGACCTTGTAGGAAGGATTTTATATTTTACCTAAAATATCTTTTCTAAATATATATGCAATTTAATTATGACAATGTTTAGTCTAATAACTAATCTACCTTATATTGCTTTCGCGGAAGTTGATGACAGTTCACTGAAATTTTATAACCGAATAAATTAACAGGTCAAAATTGACTTGTTAGGCACAGCCAGGACTTTTTTTTTTTTTTATAGCCTGTTTGAGTATCCCACTGCTGGGCAAAGGCCTCTCCCCTTGATTTCCACGATTCCCGATTTGGTGTTTCCTCCGGCCAGTTGTTCAGGAAGCTGTCCAGGTCATCCCGCCATCTCCGCCTGGGCCTGCCCCGTCTACGTCCCTCTATCGGCATCCACTTGGTGGCTATGCTAGCCCACCTCTCTGGGTGCATGCGGTAGACGTGACAGCCAGGACTAGCACAGGTAAAAGTGTCGATGATTCAGTAGTGATGGAAAAGATAAACAAACAAATATATCGAAACAATTTGTAACTTTTTTACTACGACTTTGATGGCAAATTCATTACGAATTTGAATGTATTTTACTTAAAAAAGTACGTAAGTATTATTACTATTATTTTTAGTTTACAGCTCACAAAGCCACAGTTATTTGTATTTTATTTAGTGTGCCAACAAAACATACCTACTATTATAAAATATCCTGTTCAGAAATGTTAACACATTACTAAGTTTTTAATCCACTGGTGGATAAAAAACTACACTGGACATTGCATCACTTCGACAAACAGATTATTTTGTGAAATACGTTATTTTAATTCATTCCTTACTATCACTCAGGTTCAAATTATCTTCTAGGATCATCTACTTTTCGTAAGTCCTTTTCGCAAACAAAAAGCAATCCAAACATACATTTTCATCCTCTCATGTGAAAAAATGTTATGGTAATCGTAAAGGATTTACAGACTGGCCCTTCTATTTTAAATAACTAAAGTAGGTAGCAGTGGCGGCGCGTCACTAATATTCGTAGAGAACCCGAAGCTAATTTTGCTTTCCTTTTCTCCATGAACCGATCGTAAAAGTACTTAATGGGCTGTAATTAGACAAGCCGATGGGAATCGAGTTCTTTGAACGATCCGCCACTGCTAGGTAGGTATCATGTACTTAGTGCTAAACCAGGCTGTTCTATCGATCCTATGTAAATCGGGTGTAATTTCACTGAGGCCGTTAGCGTATTTCGCTGGCTACCGCTGACCGGCTTTCATGGCATAAATTAGCGAAACCCAGCTGAGCTATGTGTTTCGACTGTAACAACTAAGCTGGACTGACCATGGATAGATCGTATGTCTTTGTTATAAGGTATAAATATTGTCAGGTATTAATTTAATAGTGTGGACTATGGTACCCAAGAGAGCTTTAAACAGCATGCAACTCTGCCTATTGGCACAAAGTAAATAGTGGCGGCGCGCGCCGGAGCAGAGAGTCCGCTCAGTACAAACAAAGTGCCATTTTCGCCGCACGCACATAGACGTGACATTTACGCACACAGACGTTACATTTACAGGCGTTCTCGGGCAATCTCGGGCAGAGCTTAGTCGGGCTGTGCGCGCGTTGCTCCTTGACGTCCCAGCCGCTACGTAGGTACCTACTGTCATGTACGTCAACTGCAGTCTCTAAGGAATGTAAACATGATAAGATGTATGTATAAACGAATCGATGTATGTATGTCTGTAAACTTATATTACCTACTCCTTTTTAAAATTCGAAATTAATACAGAAACAACCCTAGCGAGTCGGGCAAGTTTAGGTATGTATTTTCAAGAACGGCGGGAACGGACCTTGTGTTTATTTTTTATTTTGTGGTATTGGTCTAACAAAAGCCCGTTACCATATGACTCTAATAAGTAGAGCTATAGTTCGTGTCATCCATGATGACGCGCAGAGTTGTCAAATCTAACCTTTATTAACATGATATTACGAGTCTAAGCACGCGTCGTCGTGAATGACACGATTTATAAACTCAAGTGATTTTTGGACTCAAACGCTTATCTTCTAAATATAGGCATGTTCCTTAAAAGCTGCGGTTGGCTACCGAAAGGATGACTTCAGTAACAAGAAACAATTTTATCGTTTTAACCTTTTGAACGCCACGCGTACGCGGCGCGTAATCATGAACCTTGTCGGTACGCATGAAGGTTGATATTGGGCTGTAGCCGCGCGCGTTATATGACGTCTTTGGCGGTCAAAAGGTTAAATGGCTCAATTTAGTACATATGCCAGCTTATTTGGAAATAACATTTATAAAACACTGCGTAGAAAAGCTACATTTTGGCGGGCACCGGACTATCCTACACCACCCAAAAGTCTTCCTCTGAAATGAATGATATTGATCTAATAAAGATTAGATATTACATTCGCCTTTTTAATGGACTCTAGGATGTTTTTCTTTCACACAGCACGGGTATGCATACTTTCGGTAGTCATTCAAGACAAATTTATTTATAAAAAAATTCAAAAAGTAGATGTCGAAAAATTCACATGACTTAATCTCTTATGTCCGCACGTGTCAGACATAATTAGATTAAGAACTAACTGCTTTGGCTCAGCGATCCAAAAAGAATCTTGGCCTCCGAAACGAGAGAACGCCACCTGTCCCGATCCAGCAGGTCCGCCTCCACGACATCACACCAGCGGTACCTGGGGCGCCCGATCGGTCGACGGCCGGTTGGTCGCCCCAAGTACGCTTCCTTGACTACGCGATCCTCCCCCATTCTGAGTAGGTGACCGAGCCAGCGAAGTCTATGGGATTTAGTTACGCCGATGATATTGGGCTCAGCCACCAACTCTAATAACTTTAATAATTAGATTAAGTTTAAATATATTTAGATAAGGATAAGAATGCAGGTCCAGTGCTCTAACATGTACATAATGATTTTAATAATTGATAACGGCACTTACGCTGTCGTATAGGAGAGGAGAAAAGGGAACAGTACAATCCGTAGTCTTGCGATACAGCGAGGAAATGCTGCTAGCATTTACGGCACCATGCCGCAGGGGGATAGTTTTATTTTATTTTAAGCCTATTTTTATTTATTTTTAGATCTAGATTTTAAGTTTTGTAGTTTAGTTTTTAGTATATTTATAAATCCGTAGAATTGTTTTAATTAAATTAAATTCTTTAGTGCGCCGTACTAAATTAAAAATCTTGTGAGTGAGAAGCAGTGATCAATATTTTCTTAGTAATTATAAAGATATATTTTCCAAGTAGGCATATTACAATGCGCATATGAACGTCAAATAAAGCTACGCCGGCTGTATGATATAAATAAATAAATATTATAGGACATTATTACACAAATTGACTAAGTCCCACAGTAAGCTCAATAAGGCTTGTGTTGAGGGTACTTAAACAACGATATATTTAATATATAAATATTTATAATTATTTAAATACATAGAAAACAGCCATGACAGGAACAAATATCCATGCTGATCACACGAATAAATGCCCTTACCAGGATTTGAACCCGGAACCGTCGGCTTCATATAATCGCTTATTTTCGTGATATAACCGTGTTTACATATTTTTGGCACTTTGTCCGTATCCATATTAAATTTAATACCTTGAGTGACGAATCGCTTACGTAACGTTTGATTTAATGCTGAATTACCTTGCCAACTTACGCATTATAGACAAAAAAAGCGGCCAAGTGCGAGTCGGACTCGCCCATGAAGGGTTACGTGCCATTTATGACATATAAAAAAAAACTACTTACTAGATCTCGTTCAAACCAATTTTCGGTGGATATTTGCATGGTAATGTATATCATATACTTATGTTTTTTAGTTTTATCATTCTGTTATTTTAGAAGTTACAGGGGGGGACACACACGCATTTTACCACTTTGGAAGTGTCTCTCGCGCAAACTATTCAGTTTAGAAAAAAATGATATTAGAAACCTCAATATCATTTTTGAAGACCTATCCATAGCCACACGTATGGGTTTGAAGATTTTTTTTTTTTTAATTTTATGACGTATAAAAAAACTTAGATCTCGTTCAAACCACTTTTCGGTGGAAGTTTTCATGGTAATGTATATCATATATTTTTTTTAGTTTTATCATGCTGTTATTTTAGAAGTTACAGGGGACACACACACATTTTACCACTTTGGAAGTGTCTCTCGTGCAAACTATTCAGTTTAGAAAAAAATTATAGTAGAAACCTCAATATCATTTTTGAAGACCTATCCATAGATACCCCACACGTATGGGTTTGATGAAAAAGAAATTTTTGAGTTTCAGTTCTAAGTATGGGGAACCCCCAAAATTTATTGTTTTTTTTTCTGTTTGTGTGAAAATCATAATGCGGTTCGTAGAATACACCTACTTAGCAAGTTTGAACAGTATAGTTCTTATAGTTTCGGAAAAAAGTGGCTGTGACATAAACGAACAGACAGACGGACATGACGAATCTATAAGGGTTCCGTTTTTTTCCATTTGACTACGGAACCCTAAAAAGGTTGGGTATATTTTTTAAAGAACACAAGCTGATTTAAAATTATACTAATAATACACGATAAAAAGACAAGCCAAAAGTGTATCAAGCTTGGAAAATAAAAAATGAGTACAAATGTCGATGAAGTAACGGTAGATTGCTCCTGAGTGTAAATATATAGAAACACATCCTTATTTTTATGGTAACAAAGGTGTGTTACGATATTTTTGGTCACTTTGGCTGTCGCTATCTATGTGATGCTCACTGGACGCGGCTGGCCGTGTGGTCGTGGCCTTGCATAGGATCGATAAGCACATTCATTGAAGGACGCGGTACACGGTCATGGACTCAATTGTACGTGGACTTATAAAACTTTAAGATCGTGCATTGACAGTAGCCATTTATGGAAGTTCGTTCATGGCATGCTCACAAATAAGTAGCTTAATAAGCTTAATAAATTTATATTTATAATTATGTATTTGTTTTACACTTTATTGCACATAATAAATTACAACAGCCGGACTTAATGCCTCTAGAGATTCTCTACCAGTGAACTATAGGAAAAAACAGAAATGCGTCGACTATATTTTAGTTCACACTAATAAAATTTTAAACGAATTACATCGGGTATAATGAATTTTAAATACATTCTGACGTTATTTTATGAAGGCAATATTAACATTAAAAAAATATGCGGGAAGGGGGCAATGTAGTTTTTATATGAATGAAACTATGGATCCCTAAAAACCGGCCAAGTGCGAGTCGGACTCGCGCACTGAGGGTTCCGTACAAACCTGTAGGTATATATTATGATGTAACTAAAAATTTACTGTTTTCGCAATTTTTGCTTTATCTGTGCTATAAGACGTTGCTTCGTACCAAATTTCAAGATTCTGAGTTCATGGGAAGTACCCTGTAGGTTTTGATTCCCTTGCGAGTGTCGAAAATTCTTCGATTGAAAATCTTTTGATTGCGTTGGCTTAGAAATGTGATTTTGTTACAGCTCCAAGGGCAGTAAACCTGAGTATTTGTTATAAATTCCAGCTTGATAGGTGTACCTTCACGCGTTCCTGAGAAAAAGGGTCTTGACAGACAGACAGACGGATGGCTGTACAACAAAGTGATCCTATAAGGGTTCCGTTCTTTCCTTTCGAGGTACGGAACCCTAAAAAAGAAATAAATTTTTGCACTTAACCCAGAGTTAGACCAAGCTAAGTTGGCAGCGATTTCTATGAAACTTCTATGAAATAATGACGATCAAAAAATACATGCACCGTCTTTTCTGTCAAAATAAAAGCCAACTTAGCTTAATCCGACTCTAAAACCAAACTTGACGAAAAGAAAAAATCATATCGAATTATTATCCAAAAAAGGGGATGGCGGGACGACTTGGACGTATTTTATCCGAATTGGCGGGAAACTACAAAAAACAGGGTTGGGTGGAGAAAACGAGGGGAGGCCTCTGCTCACAAAAAAGAAATACCCATGCACTTGCCTGGCCTTGAGTCTTCGCCACAAAACCTCCCCTCTTCCTTCTCGGACTTTTAAACTACGATAAATCACGAATAAAATAACCGCCGCAAAAAACGAAGCGCTACTCTATTCTGTAATTTGTCTTGTCAGTTAGAGCCTTCAAGGTGATTTGGCCTTTAAAGGCTTTTTTCTCAAAGGAATGTGAGAAAATGTTTGCATTGCATTAAGGATGAGCTCTAGGCCTGAGTTATAATTAATAGAAAATTGTTGAGCAGTAATATATACTAATTAATTAACTACCTATGTAAGTTATTTGATAAATGTTAATAATAAATTAAATAATGATAATTTATCGTTTTTCTACATGCCTTCTGCCGCTATTTCTGTGCAATATGGCAAAATATATTGATACATATATAAATGGCTAAATGAAGCTGGCTTTATGTATTGACTAACATGTTAACTGCCTCTGTTCACGTCTTTTTGCAGGGTACTGTGACTATGGTCCACGTTTTCAATATTAAATTAAGTAGCAATTGGTACCAATGTTTTTTTCTTTAATTTATAAAAACATTTTACCTCAGAACAACAACATTGAAATAATAGGCACAATTGCGAGCTGTTGTCACAAGCAAGGAACTGCATGAATACGAAATTTGGAGAATAGATAAAAGTTATAGTTATGTGCTGCAAACCTACTTTTTTTTATACTACGTCGGTGGCAAACAAGCATACGGCCCGCCTGATGGTAAGCAGTCTCCGTAGCCTATGTACGCCTGCAACTACAGAGGAGTTACATGCGCGTTGCCGACCCTAAACCCGCCCCCCCTCGTTGAGCTCTGGCAACCTTACTTACCGGCAGGAACACAACACTATGAGTAGGGTCTAGTGTTATTTGGCTGCTGTTTTCTGTAAGGTGGAGGTACTTCCCCAGTTGGGCTCTGCTCTAGATCTGCAATGACATCCACTGGCTGTGCCCTACCACACAAAGCGAGATGACATTCACAATGCCCATACCTCTCTTTTGGACGTAGTTTAAGGACGTACCCGGGTCCCAACCTACTGCTTAGAGATAAACAATTTTTTGAATGGCGTGCTCCGTCAAATCACGCTGACATGAAATACGCACGAACACACCCAAAATAGTATTTACAGTACATATGGGGCTACTTTATAGCACTAGTGCGAGAAGTAGCATATTACGTTACTGTGTCGAACATTTAAAGGGCCATATGTACTGTAAAACGTTGTACGATATCACGTTGAAAATGTATGTTCCAGATTGGATAGATTTGTTTTTGCCTTGCGACGGCTTAGATCTATAGCATCAAGAGAAGCTGCAATGTCAGCCTATCATGGTTATGTCGCCTCAATTTTGCGTTACGGACTTATCATTTGGGGTAATAGTACTGATATCCAAAGAGCATTTGTGACCCAAAAAGCTTGTATCAGGGCGGTAAACGGAAGTGAATATCTCGCCCACTGTAAACCAATATTTCAAGAACTCAAAATTTTACCATTGCCTTGTCAATACATTTTAGAAATCACCAAATTTGTTAAAAAACACCCTCAGCTTTTCCCACTTCATGATGAAGTTATAAATAAGCAAAGGCCCAGCAGGAAGCCACTTCAGCTTTATCAACCTGCGCAAAAGCTAAAAGTCTCCAAGTCAAATGCTTGCAATATGGCTGTTAAAATATTTAATAGAGTCCCAGATGACCTCAAAACTCTACCGGTATGTCAATTTGAAAAAAAAATGTTTCAGTGGTTGCTTGGTAAATGTTATTACTCTGTTGATGAATTTTTAAATTGATATTTATAATGAATTGTTAATTAATTTTGCTAATCTTATACTGACTTTGAATTTTAATGTTTAATTTAACTCCTCATGTTAATATTTCTACGCCGATGCATGCCGGCAGAATATGCTGATCTAATACATTCTACTAACCAACAGTGTATGTACCATATTCTTGGAAATAAAGTATTGAATTGAATTGAATTGAATTGATACATGTGCGAATAGGTAATTCGCAACTCGTACGACCGAAGGGAGTGTTTTAATTTATCGCCACTCGTTTCGAATTTCCTATTTTTCGCACTTGTATCGTAATGTACTATTATATAATCGCCATATAATAGAGAGCTTTTCAGTCGAGTACCGTGTTTAGGCAACGACTCTTGCCGAGTTGCCTAAGTAAGGTACGAGATTGAAAAGCTTGACTATAAGTATCTCAGTAGATAATTTTGTAGATACAAACGCGCGACTCTTTCCCCCCGCCCGTTTAGTCTTTCCTGTGGGGGCGCGGCGGCACGTGATTGGTATTTTTTTTAGTTGACTGCAGCGTATCCAAATGGACTTCATAGTTGAGTAGGACCCCATACATGAAAAGTACGCAATTACGACGAGGAGAAAAAAAAGTACTTTTGCATTTATTGTGTCTATAAGTAAGATTATTTTAGAAGTCTTGGTACTGTAAAGAGGGCTGTGCGCTTTAAATTGGTTTATTGTTTTACTATGTCAACAAGATATGCGTTTTCACGTTTTCTTTCAAAGGACTTTATAAACTACAAGTAAAGAAACATCTCGCTGTTCGAATGTACAATAAAACTGATTTATTTCTCAACAAACGTCTGCAACAATGAGCAGGAATCACATCTTGTCACGCCCGAACGACTCTCAACGGGCTTCTCGGGACGAGGGTTTCGCGAACTTCATGTTTTGCGAGTCGTCGTAAGCAACTGCTTAATAACTCAAGTTGATTTTTTTTCTGATGAAATAGTTTTTAATTGCGCACTCCTCTACATCACGGTCACGTGAATTTTTAAGAATTATCAAAGATGCACGAAAACACCCAAATCGTTCATGATTGCTCTTTGATTGTGGCTTTAAGCTTCTTTTAGAAGTATAAATAGGTACGTACCCTAGAGAACGTGTGCACTTTATAATTGGTTCATGACTTGATTTTTATTTTGAAGAAGATCGAAACTTTACACAGGGTGTTTTTCAACCATATTTTGCGAGGTGAATATATAAGATATACTGAGCAACTGTTACTATGAGACCAATACAAACCTGGAAGTTCCAAAAAAGCTCTAAATATGGCTAATGGTTGAATAAACACTTCGTATCTATTTTGAACTAGTCAAAGGAAGAATATTAAAGCCTATGAAGTCTTGTATCAGTCAAAATAAAAAACAAAATCGAGTAATCGCTAATCGAAGTAACCCCCGACCTTGCCATGGCTTCGCTGAATGCCGGGGCCACGCGCGGTAGTACCACCACGGGGGTGGCAGTCGGTACACCACCACCGCGGCTACCACGCGACCCGTGCTCATATTCCGACATGTTTCAGTGAATTGTGCAATTTTGTTAGTTTAAAGTTCAAATTTTTCGAGTTCAAAATTCCAATTTAAGTGACAGATTGTTAAGGTTCTCAAATTAATAGAAAAATACCAAATTCAATTACGCTTAAATAAGTTAAGTTTAATAAGTGACAGATTGTTAAGGTTCTCAATTTAATAGAAAAATACCAAATTTAATTAAGCTTAAATAAGTTAAGTTAAACTTAAAAATAATCTTATTTTCATAGTGGGACATAAATACGTTGACAATTTTTCCAATGCCGCATATTATTGATATTTTTTTTTAACATTTGTGTTTTGTATGAAATTTAAAAAATAATATTTTGATGACAATACGTTTCGTTTTAATAAAATGGTTTTAATTTAATTCTGAATGACGTTTCGTAAAAAACTTGTAAAAATATTTCTGAAAAATCATTTCCAACGTAAATCGGGCCACCCTGTATAGATGATAAAGTGGGAACCAGCAACTAAATATCATTTGACATTACCTTAAGATTTCATTTGGCTCGTGTCTACGAATTATTAACTCTGCCATAAATTGGTTTTTAAAGGGTCGGCAACGCGCATGTAATACCTCTGGTATTGCAGGCGTCCATAGGCTACGGTGACTGCTTTCCATCAGGCGGGCCGTATGCTTGTTTGCCACCGTCGTGGTATTACAAAAAAAAAACTCTAACTATAGCTTATGTTACGTTTTCAGCTTACGCAACTGCTTTGGCGTCTGGAAACATTATTGTTTCAAATGTAACCTCTGTCACTAGAGACCCTTACTTTGTTTTCCGTAGTATGTTATCATTTTTCACATCACACGTTGTATAGTCTATAAAGTTAGAACTTAGACAATATATTTCTAATTTAGGAATCTGAGTTTTTAAATAAATTGCAAATCTAACAGAACGATCATAATTATTCATTTGTTAAATTCTACATTTAATCATGTAACCCACATCGGTATAAAATGAAAACGAATATTTCGTTTCATTCATAATTTTCTCATCCGAGGTAACGCTTCCTCCCGATTTATTTGTATTTGAATATAGCATAATTCATTCCGATGAATACTGAAATGATTCATTATAATGTTAAATTAATATTTCCTTGGTTTATAATACCTGCTAATGTTGATTTACATTTGTTTATGTGTGCTGATGGGCTTAAAATAACGTTATATGTACCTACATACTTGTTTCTTTAAAATTCATTAATTAAATCATCATAAAATAAAATTAAAAAATTAGATTACACACTATGTTGACGAGTACATCTACATGGGCCAGCTAGTCTCTTTCAGTATAGGCCATAGGGACCGCTATGCGTTGTTGTATTATATCTCCCAGTAACCCCTATATTCAGTAAGAGGCAAGACAAAGAAATAAAGATACTGTCCATGAAAGAGTTAATAAAGGGTAACCTTACATTGTCACTGAAGCGCATACTCGTTGACATCTGGGCTATCGCGAAAATCGAAGTTCATCTATTGCGGGCATTTTCTCTGACAGTAAAAGAGAAAGATCCCCGCAATTTGCGAATCTCGGTTTTCGAGGTAGGCCCCTCTGTATTCTACCGCATGCATCCGGAAAGGTGGGCTAGCATAGCCAACAAGTGGATGTCGGCAGAGGGACGTAGACGGAGCAGGCCCAGGCGGAGATGGAGGGATGACCTGACCAGCTTCCTGACCAACTGGCCGGAGGAAACACCAAATCGGGCATCGTAGAAATCAAGGGGAGAGGCAGTGGGATACTCTACCACGCCAAAAAAAAATAAGATTAAATTTTTGTAGACTTGTGACGTACAGTCAACATCAAAAGTAGCTGATCAAACAAGGTTTCAAAGGTTTCTACCATTCTGTAACAGCTTAACAAAATGTGGTGGGTCTATATGTAGAACAATTAAGACGTTAAAAGATATACTTCTGAACGTAAATTTTAGAGATTTTTCAATATTTGGAAAAGTTATCCGGGATATCAGATACTTTTGGCGCGTTGTTACATCCACTACTATTGATGCTGAACCTACTATGTTTATCAAAAGAGTAGCAGGCTTACAGTAGAGTTGAAGACGCATGTTGTATTTTATAAGTTATAATAAAATCTAGTTAAATAGCTTTCTGACAACCAGTTTCCTACAAGTTTTGACTTTTTGTCAATTTGACAGAGTTCAATTTAAACTAGCAAAATTTGGTACCCAGTTGTCAGAAGGATAAATAGAAACTGATTTATCTCAATAAATTGGAAACAAAAATAAAGTATGGATAAAATAAAAAATACAAGCCCTCATAAATAAATAAATAAATAAAAATTATAGGACATTATTACACAAATCGACTAAGTCCCACAGTAAGCTCAATAAGGCTTGTGTTGAAGGTCAAAAGATTTAAATTTTAGTATCTTTTTTAACTTCGAAAAAGAAAAAAAATGTACCAATGTATCATAACAAAAAACTACATAAATGCAATATTTCACTGTAAAAGACCCAATTTTCTTGTTTTCCATACCTACTTCAAAGAAGCTTGAACTTGATCGTGACGTCACAATAAAGTACCGTTCAGTAAGGGGCGTTTCGCGCGTGGAGTACGATTATCAGACTTTGACTGTCATTTGAGACTTTTGTATTGATATAGGTCATTTATAGACATTTGATCAATCAAAACTTTCTACCTAGCCGATTACACGATTTTAGAGGGAGTAATGAGTATGTGATAACTCTGGAGTCGTCCATAGGCTAATAAAATGTTTGCCTGATAAAAAACAACTGAGGATTTCATACAAGTTTCAAAAAAGTGTAATAAAGGAGTAAATTTCGCGCTTTGATTTCATTGTACCATTTGTACGAGTACCTTAATTTCGTTATACGCATTTACTAAAATTCCTAGATAACAAAATGCCCGAATCTTATAATGCCATTTTTTTTGTTACAACACTACGTTCTCAATCACCTAAACATGAAATTTTACATGCCAATATGATGTCATAATAACTAAAACTCAAATTTGCTGTGACCCTACATTATCGTACCTATTTAATTCCAACAGATCATTTAAAGTCATCCTCACATTCGGCCATCTTAAGCAGGAAACAATTTAACGTTTAAGCATTTTAGGACTAAGTTGTTTAGTAATTTAGAACAAATGGACTATAAGCGTTAAGATATTTAGATGTAATAAAACCTCAGAAATTTCGCTCCGTCGGTAAACAAATATTATACTCGTAATAAAACAGACTGGAGCCTTCAAATGAACGATCGATGGTGATGTCAGTCTAGACTTACAAGTTCAAAGATAGGTATTCGTAGTTCAGTCGACCTAACCTGACCTAGTACAACCTGAGTGGACTTTGTGAGCTTGATTTATACATAATAGGTAATTTGACAAATACAAATACATATTTTTTTCTTGATAACTTTTATACAAGGTGCCCGTGAGCATTGCGAGACATTTTAACTAAGCATTCCTGGTAATATTTAGAAACTAAAATGTCTTATAAAATTTTCTGGATTAGGCCTAGTTTCAGAGATAATTAAATGTTTTTCGAAATCATTCTTTCTCCATAAGTCGGTACAAAACACATTTTTGACTGCGGTATTGCCACTTTGAGGTCTAGTCTGGACATATCTATTGATTGATATCGAAAAATTAAAAAAATGTATTCGAGAGGCTACCCCCAAATAAAAAAAAGACTTTTTAGTTAATTTTAGGTTATGTGTCTATCAATAAAAATTACATTTTAAGTACAGGAGTTTTCAAAAAAAGGAAAAATCTAAAACAAAAAAAAAAAATTTGTCCAATTTCACAAAAAGTCATATAACATTTTTTGCTTCTGTTGCCATCAGGAATGCACCGTTAAAATCTCGCAATGCTCACGGGCACCCTGTATTTAAGGCGTAGTAGGTTCAGCAAGAAGAATTTTTTAAAAATCGTAGCGCTTATTTATATCACAATATGTTTGCCAAAAAAAAAATAGGAATCTTGAGGCCTTTCTCTGGGATTTTATTGATTCAAAACCTGATTTCTTGACCTTCGCTCCATAGAAAAAAAACACGAACATACACCCAAGGCCAAAAGTATGGAAACAAGGTTTTCTTTAATATCTCATGTTTCTGTCTTTGTTTTATAATTGTAACCTAAAATTTACATTAAGCAACCACAAAAGGTTAAAAATACTCGCTAAATATCAAAAAATTCTAAAATATTGTCAAAAACATAAAAAAACTTAGGAAAAAGTTACATAATTATACCCTTTCAATTGATTTGAAAAATGTTAAACTGGCAAATATCATAGCCACAACTTGAGTAATTTGAGTAACTTTTTAAATGTTCTACTATTATATTTACCATTTTGTTTCTAATGAGTAGTATATATTACATCGCTTAAAAAATCACACTTGTCTATTAAAATATAAGCTTGTTTCTATACTTTTGGCCGGGAGTAAAGGTCAAAAGGCACCTTACAATTTATATATTTTTCACAAAAGCTAAAAATATAAAAATTTGTTTCTAAAATGGGGTTTTGATCGAATCATCGATGACTTTTTTCGCTCACGCTTACGTTCACTGGGCGTGAGACAAGAACCTGAACCCACGGCGCCTTAAATAGGTTTAATTAGCTAGTTATTTAAAATCTTTCGACACATTTAAAATATAAAATAAATCACAAAAAGTTCATTACAATAATTTATTTATTACTCAATAATCTTTCACTTTTAAAGAACAAACAATATGATCCAATAAGTAAAGTATATTCTAATATCTTCTATTTACATAAACTTTTAGTTAAAATATCTGTTTAATTATTGGTGCCATATTTGTTTGCTTTTTTTCCATTTTACCGATTAACATTACAATGTTGTATTCTAGGTCATTCCCCTAGCGTCCATGTGCCTAGCTCACGTAGTAATCGTATTTGCTAGACAACGGCACGCCTGCCCTGTGCATGCACGATTGTTTGATCAACTACTGTCCAGTGCACAAGTTTAGCATTTGCATGCCAATGTAAATTGACCATGTTGGTGTTTAGTATGTCGGAGTGGGTACAGTTATCTGCAGAAATATTGTGACCGTTTCTAGTGTATAGATAGATAGAATACTCTTTGGCACATCTCAGTAAAATAAACAACTTAAAGAAAAACAATTGGTAGAGGCAGACAACAGCCGGTCTTATCGCTATAACTAAATAAAACATAATTTTACAGAAAGTCTTTATGTCTGTACGCTATATGATAACAGAAACTAAGCAAATTACTTGGAAAAATATAGATATATTTTTCCAAGTAATTTACCCATTTGACCAAGGCATATTTTGGTTATCCCACTTAACCTTTGATGACTGTAAAACACGTCGGAATTATTTACAAATTTATAAAATTGAATTTATGGAGATTTTTTTTTAAATATGAAAGTATTTGTAATGCCTTCGTCTATATAAAACTGTATGAATGGTTTTATTATGCTATTATATGACGCACGTGTAGTTATATAATGAAAATAATGAGTTCCTTTTAATCATTGTATCTTAGTGTCTCAACAATCACCTTTGTTTTAGTAACCTTTGCTATCTTAATTAAGGAATAGTCACAGTACCTACACTTTATTGGTCAGTTAGTCTTCACTGTGAATTCTTCGATAAAGTCGTTTTCTTTTTAGCCCATTATTATTTAATTAAACTGTTTTACTTAATATTATACCGTTATCATCGGTGCAGTTGCAAAGCAAAGTGTAAAATAATAGTTATTTGTTTTACAATGGAGCAAAGTTGTTGTTCAACCGCTCGTGCTAATATTGATACACAAGCAAGCGAAAGATTCCAAAATTGAAGAACGAGCGTAGCGAGTAGCGAGTAAAGTGGAATCTTGAGCGTTGCAAGGTTTCAAGGCACGAGAGTTAAACAATTTTTGCAACCGAGTGAAACAAAAATTTTGACCACACAAACGCGAGGAGAATACTCCGTAAATCATCAAACAAAATCAAACCCAAATGAACGTTATTAAATATTTATTTTTCAAAATGAAAAGAGTGAAATAGTTCAAAATTTTAATCATCGGAAAGAAGCATAACCCCATTTGGCTTCTGTAGCTAGAAAATGTCAGTTGTTATAACGCGTATTGTTTTAGGTTAAATTTCATCAATATTTGAGTGCTTTCATGAAAATTGGTGAATAAGTGATATTAGTGAAGTGATGATAATTTGTTTTGAGTGGAAGTGGTAAAGGTAGTCACGATGTATAGTGGAGGGGAGACCCCGTTGATGACTCCGGATGGATACAGCACGATATCTCAAGGTAATTTAATTTACGTGACTATTACCACTATCTATTTATTAAATCGAAGTCATTTATTTATTTATTTATTCTTTATTGCACGTAAATATTAAGTACAAATGGTGTACTTAATGGCTTAAGGCATTGTCTACCAGTCAACCACTGGGTCAAAAAGAGATGTTTGTTAGGTGCAGGCTTTGTACTTAAGAATAATTAACCGATATCACTCTCTACTATTTACAAATTAAACACTAATTAATATAGTATAATGAAATCATAAACTTATACATATACTTTGTATAATTTTATTTATATAATTTATGTTGCAATAATATCTTCATAGAATTTACAATTTAATTCAAATACACTCTAAATATTACGTCAATAGATAATGATGTCATACAGTACAAATTAAGCTTAAGCTAAACTAAAACTAACAAACTACTCAAAGAGGCCCCCGCGAGTTGTTCCCGGCGCAAAGGTGCCCATCACACTCGCTGCGTTGCCGCGTTGAATTGCGATGGATAGCCTTTGCGCCAGGAAAGAACCCACGCGGGCATCACACCCCCTCTCCCTAGCTATTTACATAAATATATACATTATACATGTACCTATTGTGAAACATTACTTACATCTGTCAGAGAGATGCTTGTGCAACATGCGCTTGAAAGTGAATTTACTTTGAGCTTTTCTGATATTGAGTGGAAGGTCCTTCCACCAAAAAAAGCGCTGGTGGCCTAGCGGTAAGAGCGTGCGACTTGCAATCCGGAGGTCGCGGGTTCAAACCCCGGCTCGTACCAATGAGTTTTTCGGAACTTATGTACGAAATATCATTTGATATTTACCAGTCGCTTTTCGGTGAAGGAAAACATCGTGAGGAAACCGGACTAATCTCAACAAGGCCTAGTTTATCCTCTGGGTTGGAAGGTCTGATGGCAGTCGCTTTCGTAAAAACTAGTGCCTACGCCAAATCTTAGGATTAGTTGTCAAGCGGACCCCAGGCTCCCATGAGCCGTGGCAAATGCCGGGACAACGCGAGGAAGAAGAGTGGAAGGTCCTTCCACAGGCGTATCGTCTGAACAGTATAGGATTTGGTCAGTGGTCAGGAAACCGGTGCGATGAGGGGGAATGTAAAGCTTAATGCTACGGGAAGTACGAAGAACACCACCAAGGCGAGCAGTAGCAAATTTAAATTTGGATCTTAGATATTCGGGTGTATTTGGATCAAAAAGAAAAGAGTAACAGTGTACTTAACAGTCTCAAAATTCTATGCTCACGGATAAGAAGCCAATTAAGTTGCTTACAATTTGTGAATGCCATTTCGTTAAGTTTTATACTAAATTTTATTGTAAACAATTTAAGTTTTGGTACAAGTTTTTATCGCTGACGGTACTTTTTTTTCAACAGGCAACTAATACTCATTCGAGGCAATTCTAAAAACTCCAAACACAATGAGATTTTTTTTTATTTATTTACAATAAAAATATACATAATGGATATATACAGATGATTACTATAACTAGCTTATATCTAAAATAGGCCCTTGAGGCATTGTACCAAGGATGCTGGCGGCATTTCCTCGTTGTATCGCAATACTGATACGTTGTGCGAGGAAGCCGCTCTTCGGTCACCACTTACGTCAACCAGACGTTTCGCGATTTCTCCAAAAAACTTCTGCACGCTGGGACCCCATGGACCTAGAGTTTCAACGCCAAATGGTACAAAATGGTACTCTCTACCGAGGCTCTTATATTTATTATGTTTCAAAATTTCATCGCTTACAATTAGTTTGCGTTGTTTTATCACATAGTTCCCATGGCCACCTCTGTCTCCATCATAAGGTCAGCTCGATGTCAACATATCATTGTATTTTCATCCACTTTTTTTGGTCAATAATTCGAACATAAAACGTGAATGTGAGTTAATCTGTTATATTTAACAAGCCCAGATTTACGTGTGTTATAGGTAAAAAACTTAAGTAAGTCACCTGTTGTATGTAGTTGTGACGTGTTCGAATAGACAATACATGTTTAAAAGACACACACAAACAAAACAAATGTCTATTCGAACACGTCACAACTACATACAACAGGTGACTTACTTAAGTTTTTTACCTATACACCAGATTTGATTTTCTGTCGAGCATTTTAAACATAATATTTTAATCATTATGTAAGCGGGGTTACTAGTTTGGAATTAGGCTTATCATGTTAAGCTGTTTAATGAAACATACATTTTAAAGAAATAATAATAAAATAAAAATTAACTAAATTTGTAATTCTAAAATGTCTTTTACTGATAGATCTTAAAGACGCTTTCACAAGTCAACAAACTGTCAGCTATAAACTATCTTTCAACCACTCGTAATCCTAAAATCGTAAAACTAAAACCCTAAATTTTGTAATTTTCTAGAAAAGCAAATACTGCTGTAAGCTGAACGAATCCGTAATTCCGAGCGTTTTGCAGCGAAGCTCTGACATTGACATACGAGCGCCGCTCATAGCTCGCAGCTTGGAATCATGGCCACGTTTTAAATGTAATAGCGACGCTAGCACCTTTTATTTTGTAGAAGAGTTTGCAGGTCCGTTGAAATATCCCTTCTTTAAAAATCATCTCACACAACCAATGAAAATGAGTTGTCTAAGGGAACAAGACAAGAGGGGTTTTTTCTTGCATTACTAAAAATACTACAAAAAATATAAAAGTTTCTTAGTCCTTAAGTCAAAAGTCAAGTAACTTAAGACCTTTATGCCAATTTCCACTATTTTCAACATTCTCCAAAAAAGGAAATGCCAGAAAAAAAAAATTAACTACCGAACCTGCTTACAAAATTTCACAGGAATCGTTTAATAAATACGACCTGTAGAGGCATTTTTGAAGAAGCTGAAATGGAGACCTTCGCTAACGCTCAGTCAATAATACGAGAAACGGCGTCACGGAAGTTACAGAGATGTCACTAATAGCTAGGGGTCATGCCATCTACTCTTTCTCCTCTCCTAGGTGAGTCCATGTCGTGACATTTCTAAATAGCTATATTTAGAAATATAATTAATTTGAAATCCTTCATTTCTGACTTGTGAGCCATTTTCTAGAAAAGCGAATACTGCCATAAGCTGAACATATCCGTAACTCCGAGCCCCGAGAGTCTTACCGCAAACCTCTGACACTGACGTATGGGCGCGGCTCATAGCTCGCAGCTTGGAATCATGGCCGCGTTTTAAATTTAATAGCTTCGCTAGCACCTTATTTCATGAAAGAGTTTTCGGGTCAGCAAAAAGATATTTACTCTAGAAAACCTTCTAACTACAACTATTTTCTACAAAAAAAAGAGGAGCCGACTCTTAATTCTTACTTACTCCGTTGGCTCAGCGGCCCTAAATGAGACTTGGCCTCCGACACAAGACAGCGCCACTTTTCTCGGTTTTGTGCGAGTACTCGCCAATTGTTGACTCGGAGTTCGCGCAGATCCGCCTCCACCATGTCACTCTAGCGATACGTAAGGTGTCCGATAGATGTGTAAGTATTTCTTGCTAGGCGACCCAGGTACGCTCTTTTTATGTTTCGATCTTCATCCATTCTCTCAAGGTGGCCCAACTCTCCAAAGGTCGTATATTGTGTCCACCATGTCGCTCCAGCGATACCTGGGGCATCCGATAGGTGTAGCTATTTCCGGCTAGGCGACCCAGGTACGCTCTTTTTATGTTTTGATCTTCATCCTTTCTCTCAAGGTGGCCCAACTCTCCAAAGGTCGGATATTGTGTCCACCGTGTCGCTCCAGCGATACCTGGGGCGTCCGATACGTGTAGGTATTTCCTGCTAGGCGACCCAGGTACGCTCTTTTTATGTTTCGATCTTCATCCATTCTCTCAAGGTGGCCCAACTCTCCAAAGGTCGTATATTGTGTCCACCATGTCGCTCCAGTGATACCAGGGGCGTCCGATAGGTGTAGCTATTTCCGGCTAGGCGACCCAGGTACGCTCTTTTCACGTTTCGATCTTCATTCATTCTCTCATATTGGCCCAACTCTCCAAAGGTCGTATATTGTGTCCACCATGTCGCTCCAGCGATACCTAGGACGTCCGATAGGTGTAGGTATTTCCTGCTAGGCGACCCAGGTACGCTCTTTTTACGTTTCGATCTTCATCTATTCTCTCTAGGTGGCCCAACTCTCCAAAGGTGGGATAGTACTGACAGCCATTGTTCTAAATACACGAGTAACGTGACGCGATGCGCAAAACACTCGACATGTTTGTTCCCTTTATAGATAAGTGCTCTTCGAAGTATTGTACTAAAAGCGCCCGATATTACGTACACGTTTATTTCAAGTGTCTCAAACACAATACGACGGGCTCTAAAGGAGCCTGAAGGATTTTAACAAGAAAATCATAAAAACTTTATCCTTAGACGCGCAGAGGCCTCCAAATACACCTCCCATTCCATTGTAGGTATTTTGAATCTTCATTTGAACAAATGTAAATTGTCTCGGCTAGTTTTCATTTTTACGGGTAGAAGTTAAGAGGAAAAGGAACGGCTGCTTGTCCATACAAACGTAGTCCCAATTTTCCTCTCTGGAAAATATTTTACATATTTTGATGTATATTAATCGTAAGGGCATAGGCCCTTGACTTTTTTGATTTTTGTAAAAATTTGGAGTGAAAAACAGATTTTATACAAATTTTAAATGCTCGTTACTCTTATAATTAATAAAATCAAACGTACCCTCTATGTTTGATTTTATTTATTATAAGAGTAATTTAGCTGTGGTTGATATACAACAAATTGTGTCAAAATATTTTCAATAATGAATAACCACAGAGGAAAATGAGGACAACTTTTGTATGAAAAGCCGATTTTGCGTGAACCCTCCACTTTCGTTTTAATTTATATCTTAGTCTCTAAATATACACGCTATTATTATGAATTGATGAGAAACACTGTACTGGTTATAGTATTAACGTGAAACCATTCGCTTACCTGGAGATATAGTACATTGTAGTTATTTGCAAAGGACTTGGCAAAATATTGTCCCAAATTTAAACAAATTGATCTATCTTATTCAATTACAGCGACCATTTAAGGGCATAGTCCTCTATAACGGGCCGCTCAATACCGACTTGTTTGATACGTAAATCCGTAAGGCGAGTCAAACAGCCAGCTTCGGCAAAACACGATAATGTCTGGTGGCTAAAACTAACCGGGGCAATGGGTCGCGTTTTATTAGGTAGGGAGGGGAAGTTGATTGAATAAATTACTTAGAATAATAAGAATAAGAATAAGAATAAGAAACCATTTATTGCCACACAAAATACAATGTTCCACTTAAAAATAATAATAATAGTCATGCGCGGCAAAAGGAACGGACTCAGCGTACGCTGCGTCAGCCATTTTATTACAAATTGATTGCGCAGCGCTGATTTTCAGTCCGTCCCCTTCACTGAACCACATTGATATGACATGCGGGTTAATTACTTAGTGTATTTTTGCCTGTTTTCCTGTGAAATCCGCTGATGTACATAGCGTGTTTAAGCTCTAGAGTCCTCGGGTGCGTATCGATGGCTATAAATATTGTTGTTATAATATCAGTTGAAATAACGTTCATTTGATATAATTATTAAATGACATAACAACACTTAACTCATTCGTTACCAACGTTTTCGTAGCGCTACGCTCGTAGCCGATCCCAGCGTTTTCCCGCTTTGTAGAGGAAAGCGACTACGAACAGAGAACCCTCCGAGCGGGTTCCCGGTACTTAATATATTTCTAAATGATATTATTATCGTTTTATATAAATGTTAATTGATCTAATAACATTTAACATAACATTCTTGGAGTTTAATGCATATTTCCTATACCGACCTTATTTCATCTAAAATAGAATTGGTATAACCATATTCGAAAAAAGCCATCAGTATTCAAGGTACATATAATCCAGAGTAGTAGGGTATATAGGATTTAAAAACATTGTGTCACTTACTTCTGTCTCATTCTGTCTTAGGGGGCGCCGTAAGCCTTCAGTAAGAGATGCATATTGTCTCACTTGTTAGTACTAACGTGTTTGCTGTGTAAAAAGTGTCAGACGTTAAAATTCCATAATATATGTGATGATAAAAATACCTACTTATATTATACCGATTAATACTTATATAATAAAACTGATATACCAAAGGAGCATTATACCATATAAAGATAATTAATAAAATAATAATGGACATTTTAATATGATATCAAATGTATATTGTATACAATGAGTGATTGATTATACCCTTTGAAATTATATCAAATGTTGTTTTTATATCGAAAGAAAATATATTATTTATTTTTATACCGATTATTACATACCCTACATATTTTACATGATACCTTGTTTTCAGTTCCAATTAAAACAGGTCAGTTCGAGTTTTAGTTATTCGATTTCATTCCAATATGATACATTCGAACATTCAAATAAGTAAAACTCGAATTGGCCTGGAAGTTCATTGGATACGCGATGTATACGTAGTACAGCTTGTGAGTTTGACTCCAGCATTATGTTCAGATGTTTCTGAACACTGTGTTCGCTCTGCCCACGCTACCTATATACAAATGCGTCTATAAATCAGGAACAAATATTTGGGATAAACACAAATAAATGGCCTTACCAGGATTCGAACCCAGGAGATCCTGCTTCGTAAGAGGTTACTGCCAACTAGACTAGGAGGCCGTTAACGGTCATTGTTTTCAATCACGTTGATGTTACAATAAGTAATAGACACTCTTCTTTTCAAGAACCCCACACTGTAATCTTTCGAGAAAACTTGGGCCAGGGACTTCATTCCACAGTGGGAGCATTCGTAGAATTAAAAACCAATTAAAGTTAGGAATTTACTGTATACAAATTACGATTAACAATTGAAATATTCAATGACTGTGACGTTCGAGCAACACCGGGAAGGGCAACGGCATTCATACTATTTCCCCTCTGCCGAAGCATAGGTACAACTGTACCTATGGCGGTGCATGTTGTCTCGTCCGTACACAAAAAGAGATCGAGGTGTGCAAGATTTGTCTTTGACGTTTGTCATTTTCTATGTATTTGTGTCGTCATTACAGATTGGATTTTGTATGTAGTGAGTGAGAAGTGTGACTGTGTGCACGTTTCCCCCGCAGAAAATGGCGGCATTCATACTATTTCCCCTCTGCCGAAGCATAGGTACAACGGTACCTATGACGGTGCATGTTGTGATTCGTCCGTACACAAAAAGAGATCGAGGTGTGCAAGATTTGTGTTTGACGTTTGTTATTTTCTATGTATTTGTGTCGTCATTACAGATTGGATTTTGTATGTAGTGAGTGATTTGTTGCGACGTGTCAGAAGCCGGTGTTGCTCGAAGACTGTGATGGCTGTTATGCGCATGGGGGTATCAGCCTTGCGATATTATTCAAAGTTATTTCACTCAATATACTACGAAATTGTACCCCCGAGTCGAGGCAAACAGTTTCGCTGGAAGTTGTTTTAATCGCGCTCAACAAGTTTACCTACTTAGCGATCTTGGGACTTACAGTTGTCGGTTGTCGGCCGAATACTGTGCGGGCAACACAAACAGTATACATAGCGATGGGTCGTTGCTAGTATCGACTATTTCGACAACTTGACGATTTCGGTCCGAAAATGATAGTTATTGATTGAGCGGGTAATGTGAATCGATAGCGATGCTTCTCCGTTCTTCCCAAGCCTGGCAAAAATGTGTCTGTCCTCTACAAGTCGCATTTCTCAATCGATTCTCTTGAAATTTGCGAGCAGTCTAATTGTTTTTTTTTTTTTTTTTTGTAGATTCAGTTTTTGATACTTAGCCATGAGGTTAGGTTATGAGTTTTTGATAATTAGGGTTCCCGAGGTCTACAGTTCGCAGAGCCACTTTCACTTACCTATCTTTCAAAGTTTCTAATGTTTCTCTCATCTCTCCCTCCCTATATCGCCCTCTACCTCTTTCTCCCTCTCTTTCCCTCCCTATCCCTCCCTCTCCCTTATTTGAATTTGGGTAATTCCACGAGACTGTAACGTCAGTTACCTATTCTTTTGTGTTCTTACATTAATTAAGCAAATTTACGTCTGTATGTCTGGCGTAGCTCTACAGGTAGATATCTGGATACTTAAATTTGCTTAATTAATGTAAGAACACACGAAAGAATTGGTAATTTACGTTACAGTCTCTTGGAATTACCCATTTGATATTAATTCATAGAAGATTTTTGGTAAATATACACCAAATGAATATCGTTTAGTTGTTATTACCAATTTTATCGTAACCAATTTCTTGAATCGGATATCAATTATAAATAAATAATAAATAAATATTATAGGACATTATTACACAAATTGACCAAGTCCCACAGTAAGCTCAATAAGGCTTGTGTTGAGGGTACTTAGACAACGATATATATAATATATAAATATTTATAAATACTTAAATACATAGAAAACACCCATGACTCAGGAACAAATATCCATGCTCATCACACGAATAAATGCCCTTACCAGGATTTGAACCCGGGACCATCGGCTTCGTAGGCGGGGTCACTACCCACTAGGCCAAACTGGTCGTCATCAATTGTAAGTACAAAAAATTCGATACTAACTTTATAGGTCATACTGAAAAACTTTATTTACGGGTCCAATGCTGAAATCCCGAAAACAATTTGGCTGTTTTATACATTACGGCTGATGTGATGCCGCCGATTTATAAGGCACAGCCAGATTTTTTTTCGCGTTTTCGGCATTAGCTCCTTAATAAAAGTTGTTCAGTATGACCTATAAACTCACTACGCAGAGTAGGAACGGTGGTTAAAATTTCACCTGTATTATATCACCAATCACCAATATAATCACCATATTTAATTTTAATTTTAATTTTTATCTTAATTTATATTGTATTTTAATGTATGGAATTTATTTTCTGAATTAAAATTATTGAATTGAATTGAATTGAATTAAACGTAGAATTTCATGCACAAAGAACAACTTTTTGCTAAACCGGCTAACTTCCGTCGCCCCATGAATACTAAACTTGGCGCGATATATTCACGCGCGCCCTCCATACATTAAAGTTACCGTTAAAGTTAATGTCAACGTGCGAGTAAAGAGACTATTAAGTTTAATAGCCAGTTGGGATATAGTTAAAATGCGTGTTATTCATTTTATGACACCTTAGCTCATGGGGGTCTTTTACCGCTCAGAGGCGACTATGAAGTACTTGTAGTGCTAACTCGCTTGGACTTATATAATTGTATATTGGTGCAAGCGAGATACACTTATCAATTTGTGATCACATTTTTAAATTTGAACTGCCGCTTTTATGAATGCCATTGTATAACACCCATTAGGTCGTATTACAATGGCTGACGTTGTAAATAATGTTGTTTATGTCCGAAATCGTTAATAGTTATTCAAAATTGTTGTCATGTTTTCTGAATTCGAGAATTTCTGTTTTGCCATATGGTTGACTGGTAGAGAATGCCTTAAGGCATTAAGTCCGCCATTTGTACTTATTTTTATTGTAAAATAAAGTTTAAATAAATAAATAAATGATTAACTTCAAATTACTATCTACAAACTACTATCTGTATGAAAAGTTAAAATGGATCAAGGACTCGCGCCCCAGGTGGCTGAGAAGCTGCACCAAACTTGCCACGCCCAAACATAAAACAGCTTTCTTTAGAGGGAGTTTTAAATTTGCTGCTTCCAAAGTATGGAATGACCTGCCTCCACCGCTCCGAGAGCCGATATCGTTGTTTAAATACAAAAGGTTAGTACAGGCTCACCTCTTGGCCAAGCAGAGCGATGAGGCATTCCCTCCCTCTTAAAGATGACTCTCATAAGCGTTCACAACCCACTCACATACACATACTCACACACACTTACAGAGACACACAAGCATAATCGCGAGCAATCCTAATCTGTTACTTTTTTATATTAATTATAGTTAATAGTTACCCATCTTTGTAATGCAATACACTAAGAAGTACAAGTGTTGTTACTAAGAGTGACTAAGTTTATTGATAGCTCATAGAAACGGGACTTAATAATGTGTAAAACCGTGAAAGTTTAATCAGTGTTAAGTCTATTGTTGTAAAATTTACCATGTTTTTTTCTTTCAATCTTTTTCTTTCATGAGCACAAAAGTATTAGTATTATATATTTCGATGTATTATGTCCGACCGTCCTTAGTCTGGGACCGGTCTGAAAACCAGCGCCGGGCATGTCGGCCCGGCACACGCTGAGACTGGAACCCTTTGCCCAATACAATAAATACAATACCGGTTGATCTGTTTAAATTATTAATGTATCTTTTTTTAACTATTATGTAACCTTATTCTCCTATGTACTTGTATGTGGCAATAAATGATTCTTATTCTTATTCTTAAAAAAAAAAAAAAATTTGAGGGACTTACTCATTAAAAAAAATAGTTTTTAAGTTTCCCTTATGGTGTATATGTACAGTTTTTATCGCAACATAGTAGGTAAATATGTAAAAAAAAAATAAAAAAATAGGAAAACGGAATAAAAAACCTCAGATGTAGATAAACAACAGAATAGTTATTACACAAAAATAACAACAAAACTGAAATTGTAATGTTCCATTATTCCCAAAATCGCCATGGAAATTTCTATTAAAAATATATATTTTTAGACAGTAATAAACATGTCCCATAAAACACTCTTAACATAATCTTGTTTTTTCAGGTATAAAACAAGCAACAGGAGCCGTAAGTAATTAGGGGTCCGAAACGACCCCCAACATTTAAGGGCGGCAAGATTTACGCGAGCCCTCAAACTTGAATTATACTTTCAGCAACGCCAACCCCCAAAGGTACTGTCACTTTCCCTCGAAAAATGTTTTTATTTCGCAAATTTGAAACTACGCGCTTGTTTAAGGTAAATTACATGGCTTAGTGCAAAATTATGCATAATTTTGTTTTTTCGATCTAGTACATATTTATGTATGGTCAAGTTCACAATCATCTTTTCCTACTCCTCTACTGTTATCTGTTATTTATGCATTCATTAACACGAATATAAGAACATACATAAAAGGTTTCAAGAAAAGTCTATACTGTCTATTCCTCATAACAGCACTTGTGCTTTTAATCGCTATAACGTTACTGCGATTAATGGCTACAAACCTAACAAAATCAAAACGAATACAGTTTTAAACGAAGTGCATTGCTGCCAACTTACAAAATATTCATTTGGTTGCATAGTAAAAACAATTACTTCAGTGTAAGTAAGTCAGATCTTCAGAGAAGTAAGTGATCGTTGATAATACGAATCTTAAGAAAAAAAGATTGAATGTCATTTTTATTAAATTTAAAATCGAAGCCATGTTTCCTAAGAACAGAATAAAGATGTGGCTATCTCTCATAGTTTCTGACTTCTCCATATTGACCGTTTTGGATTGATCACCTGTATATTTAAGTACTAGAATGATCTATTAGACGCCATGCCGTCTCCAAATATTGACATTGCTATACTAATTTCGTATGTGCGCGCAATAGCTCAATTCAGGGTACATTTTCAAAAATTATGGATTTTACTCACGTAAATTAAAAATGACTAAATTTTAATAATGGTGAGCTATTGTAAGTAATAGTACGATTCTCTAAATCGTTGCCGAATGTCATTTCTTAACCAATTTTTCGCATAATTTCATTTCACCGAATGATTAAGTATCAACTCAACATAATAATTAGTATTATTTAGCAACTTTATGTTTCGACAAAAACTTAAAAACACACTTTTAAAACGCAATGTTTTAGGTAGCAGAATGACCTTGCAAGACGAAACATAAAAAGTTTATTTTTGTAATCTTACATCATTCGATGCGAAAAAAAGACGGTTTTGGCGCCGTTAGATCGCTGTTTACCTAACACGCTCCTACTCGCTTCGCTCGTCGTCGCACCTATCTTGTCCCTATCAAATGACTAGACGTTATCGTATTATAATTTTTTATCCAAATGAATGATTTGGCGAAAGAAATGTATTCCAAATGTTGTATGTCATAATAATAATAATCTACATAACAATAATTCTACCAAGTAATACGTTATCATAATGAAAGTTTGCCGAATGTTGGTTGCCAAAGTAAATCATCTGCGGAAAGGTGGTTGGCAAGTGAAATTCGGTCAATAATACTTCGGCGAAAAGGCAGACTGGTATTACAAGCAGTGGACTGCAATGTCGCTATAAGCGAAGTAGTTTATTTTACAATTAAAGAGCGCCCATGTGTGGTGACCGTCATAATTGCTAAATAATCCAGGATGTACGTGAGGAACTCCATGGTACGCCCTTATGGTGCATCCACATTGGCTGTTATAAAATATTATATAGTACCTGGGCGACCGAGCTTTGCTCGGTTATAACTATTTATTGTAATATGGTGGTGTATAGGTGATAATCTTAACTACATTTTTTTACTAAATTAAACTTGTCTAAAACAATAAAATTAAAAAAAAACATATGTATATAAACTTGAACATATAAAAAAAAAAACAAAAGTTAGTCACCGGGCGAGATTCGAACCCGTAACACTCGTTTAGCAGTCCGCGTCTTAACCCGCTGGACCAGACGGACAGTGGCCGGCAACACGAAATTAGCGACCATATTCTGCGTCGAAAGAAAAACGCATGAAAACTCGAAAACACGCGTTTTCCCAAACATAAGACTAGATAGATCGATTGTTTACCCCCAAAAACCCCCATATACCAAATTTCAGCAAAATCGTTAGAGCCGTTTCCGAGATCCCGGAAATATATATATATATATACAAGAATTGCTCGTTTAAAGGTATAAGATTTAACATACTTAAGGGTTAATTTTTACCCACGACGGAACGGAGACGGTAGGTATATGCGTTTGGGGTGAGAGGATGTTTGTGCAAACCAATGTTGCCATTTTTCTCAAAAACTACTAGTCCGATTTTTGTACCTTTTTGGTATGGAACTCTAAAAAAGACTTCAACTCGTCAATACTTCATGTAAACTCTGGAATATTCCAGTACTTAATGTTCGACTGTCGACGTTATTTGAGAACTTTCTGCATCGGAATGCTAAGTAACAAGTTGTCTGAAGTTGGTCGTCGCAGTTATACGAGCGGAGCTTCAGTATTTTAGGTTACAATCTGTGATCAATGTAATTGATATTAAAATTCAAAATGTAATTTACAAGTCAATACAACATTTACAGCGAGATCAAGGTCATGTAAAGATGTCGATAGTTTCCAGTGTCATAGTACATACATTGGAATATCCATTTCATCATCATTAATCAAATATAATTAATAATTAATAATTTAGAATCTCAATTAATCCCACTTTGTTTTATCATTCATGTAGTCGTGTCATAATGAAAATGATAATGATAATTTAGAAATAAGTTTAAGTTTACGCGTTCCATAATTCTTAAATTTATTAATTGATAATTCAGTAATATGGTTTGGAAGTTTATTATAAAATCTAACACAAATACCCATGAATGATTTGTATAATTTTATGGAGGCGAGTGAAGGGCACTGCGAGCTTATATTTATTTCTAGTATTAATATGATGAATTTTCCTAAAATGTGAGTGTAAAGGCATCGTTCGGATTCATACTGTACCAACAATAATGCTTAAGTATTTCAGCATTAAGTATTGCAGTAGGGCTAGATGGTCGGCTGTTTATCCTTTGTCACCATGCCTGTTACGTTCTAACAAGTATGTAAGCGCGAAAGTGACGGGCATAGTGATAAGTGATAAAAATGGCACCATGATACCGCCACGGAATGGAATTCATTCATAAAGAGGCCATTAACTTTTGCATATAGCTGTACGTCACAGAATACAACATGATTTACGCTCTAATTGGAATGGCTGTCGCATGTCGCATAAGGACGCGTTACAAATGATACGCGACCCGGGCACTAACGCGTAAAGTTGCTAACACAAAGCGCAAGAACGAAACTAGCTACCAACTGGCGTACATGAAACTGCTGCTTTTAAGTCATAAGCGACTGACTTCTAGGTAATAGCGTAATTAAATTTAAATATCATTTTAAATGACTAAATCGAAGATATACGGAAATTGATTTTTTCGCTTTGCTTTCTTATATCAAACGCGATATTAAGAATTTCTATCTTTTCAAAGATCACTATAATACAAAATATGTTTATTGGCAAATACCTAAATTATGAGTTATATTTATGTAGGAGAAGATTTTTATATAAGGTGGGATTTTAGTTTTTGCATAAATAAGGAAATTTGGGATACAAAAAAATAATAAAAGTTGGGGGAGGGAAAAAACTTGACGGTTTGTTTTTACTTTCGATTTTTATTGTATCTCAATAAGCTTAATTTATGACACGTGAAACTTTCTGTCTTCCTGCCTTTAATAATTAGTTAAATCCTACGAAATATAATAGGTATATTTGACGAAATTATAATAGGTATAAATAATTAAAATATCAAACTTAATAGTCCAGCTCAGGCCGCGTAGCCAACGTGCCAATCGTTTACGCTCAGTAGCGTAGCTTCCATGTTAGTGCGAAAGTGACGGTTGCGTTTCATTTGCTACGGAACGTTGACGATTGGAACGTTGGCTACGCGGGCCGGCCTTATATTGAAGTTGATTTTACCCTGCCACCACTAGCACGCCGCCACGCTGGCTAAGCTACCGTTCGCCCGAAATCTGGCCCGCTCAAACGAAGCGCTCGATCGGTAGTGAAGAGCTGGCCTACACCAGCAACACACACCGTCCTCATGACAGTCAATTGAAAGCGACCCGCCACAGCCTCCACAGCCGAAACGCGGAAGCGGCCACTCATACCTGGTAGAGAATGCCTCGTGGCATTAAGTCCGCCTTTTGTACTATAAGATTGTTTTTCTTTTGTGCAATAAAGATTAAATAAATAAATAAATACCTCTATCTATCCTGCCATCACTACCCGCTTACACTCATGCCCGACACCACACAAAAAGCTATCGCCTTAACAAGCAGGCACTAAATTGCAGTTGCGAGCGCGACCGCAAAGTTAACAACCGAATTTTTAACAGCAGTAGTTGCGGAACGAATAATCGTTGGACCGCATTTAATTACTTTATTTATTTCGACGTATTACACTATTTTAGGTTGCCGTAGTAATTAAAATAATAAATAATTTGAGTACAATCTTACACAGATCGACTTAGCCCCAAAGTAAGCAAAGCTTGTACTATGGGTACTAGGCGACAATATACATACGTATATAGTAAATACATACTTATATACATAGAAAACACCCATGACTCAGGAAGAAATATCCGTGTTCATCACACAAATAAATGCCCTTACCGAGATTCGAACCCGGGAACATCGGCTTCATAAGCAGGGTTAATATACACTAGACCAGACCGGTTGTCGAAATTAATAAAATTAAGTTTATTACTTAGTTTGTCTTAAGATAATAGTAATGTTTAAAAAAACATTTATTTCGGACATTAAGGAATCCATATAACATACCTATACCTGCTCGTATACAACTAAATTACATTAATTAAGATATATATATATTTAATTAGAATTAAATCAAATATACAACATAGCTATTACAAAATGAATTAAAATAATTATTAATTCGTTTTATTGTTTTTACTTTCATGATCGATCGCAAGATTTGCTACGATGCAGAAACGGGTATTGATATCGGTATAAGTGTTAACGCCAATACATAAAGCGTTGACGCACGGGAGGAGACGCGCGGGGAACGGGCCCCGGCAGGCGCAGCCGCCCTCCCCTCTCACCGCCGCGGCGCTGCCCGGCAGAGACCCTACGATCTTCATCGCGCTCATGCGCATGTTTTGCTATCGATTATTCGATATTTGTAATTTTTACGATGTAACCATTTTTAATACATATGGAAAAAATCTAATGTGTTGGAGTGTCATTTCAACGTTACCCAAGTACCAATATCTGATGGCAAAAAGAAGAACTCGGCAGCTTTCGGCGGAAACATTTTGCCATCAGATATTGGTATGTCATTTCAACGTTACCCAAGTACCAATATCTGATGGCAAAAAGAAGAACTCGGCAGCTTTCGGCGGAAACATTTTGGTGACCCCGACGTGATTAATCTAGAAACTTCGACGACGCCACTCATCGAAACTTGTGGTCACAGACACCGAGCGGTTGAATTGAAAGTTCAAACCTGAGCAACGAAATATTTGAAGATAGGTATTCGTTGTTGGTGGTTGTTTGTGACGAAAGTGTACCAGGTTTAAGTTGGTGTAAAGTATATGCAGTAATAAAAACGTAAGTACAGCTTGTACCGCTTTTTTCTATTTGAGTGAACAGTGAGTTGCGTATTACGTGTTTTTGGTTGTCGATAGGCAACAAAAGCTGCATTACTACTTACCTATTTTGTGGGGCTATTTTTGATTTCGTCTATTTCGGTTTCTATACAAATTTAAAATCACTTTTTTCATTTTCCAAAAGAATCAGCTTGCCTACTAATATAAACAAAAGGTCTCTCAAGTAAATCTACAAAAGTTTACAATAAATAACTTTCTTTAATGCTAATTAACGTAAATAAGTTACTTCGATTTAAAATAAAGCTATTCGTGTGCATTTATATCTTATTTATAACATTCCCGCACCTGTGTGAAGGCTTTTTGCATAAATGCACGTATTTTAAGTTCTTAAAAGCACTTATTGGTAAAAATTGGTTAAATGCAATAATCTTAACCTATTTTTTAAGGAAAAAACAATAACTATCTCTGCAGGTACCTATTGCTTTTGCTGTAAACATAAACTACTTCGCTAAAACGCAAATTCCAGGTTTCCTACGTTTCGTGTTCCACGGGATCGTCGCGAGTCTCGCAATTACGTGCGCCAAGTACCTACGAGTATCTTGGCGGCTGGGGACGACGCGTCACAGATCACCTCCTCTAGATGCTGTGCCCATTGAAGGACTAGCTGGTCAGATCTTGCACTTTTATTTTATTTAAGTTTACGTTGGTTTTAAACTCGTTGTTTGCGTTTATAATAAAGTGACAATGACTGAGTCGGAACAAAAATTAGCTGTTTTGAGACAAAAGCGCAGCAGCATCAAAGGGCAAATAACAAAGTATGAAAATTACGTGTCTAGTTTTAAATCAGAAAATGCAACAACGTTACAAACCCGTGAATTTCAGATTAGATTAACTAAATTTGAAGAACTGTCAACAAAGTTTGATGACATTCAGTCACAAATCGAAGTATTTGTAATGCCTTCAGAGCTTGAAGGCGAAATTGAGGAACGCGAACGAATCGAAAGTAAGATTTGTAATTTAATTGCTACCTCCGGGATCATATTGAACCCCGTAGAAAATAATGACGCGGCTTCCTCTCATTTATCTGTCAAGTCTAATGATGGTGCTGCGTTTGGTCATTACCAACAAATAAAATTACCAACAATCAAGCTACCTACCTTCGACGGAGATCATCTAAAATGGCTGGAATTTCGGGATATGTTCGAATCGCTAATCCACGACAATGATCATATTCCTCCCATGAATAAGTTTCATTACTTACGCTCTTCCCTCGAAGGTGGCGCTGCTGTCGCAATAAAGTCAATTGATTTTACGGCAAATAACTACAATTTAGCATGGGAACTGTTATGTGAGAGGTTTAATAATAAAAGAATTTTGATCAATAATCACTTAAAATCTTTGTATAATTTAGAAGCATTTACAAAGGAATCGCATACTTCATTAAGGCTCATGATTGACCACGTTTCAAAAAACTTGCGTGCATTAAGTAGCTTAGGTGAGCCTACTGAGCACTGGGACACACTGATCATATTCAACATGTCCTCAAAATTGGACGCCGCCACAGGTCGCAAATGGGAGGAACATAGAAGTACCTTGTCAGTCTTAGTAACTTTAAAGGAGTTCTATCAGTTTTTGCGCGATCGAGCAGATGTACTAGAAACAATACAATATAGTAAAGTTGATGCAGGTCGTATCGAGCGTCCCACAATTAATAAAAATTCGTCAGGTAAACAAACAAAATTGCTTCATGTTGCGTCAACGAATGGTAATAAAGTTGAATGTGCTTTATGTCAGCAAGACCACAGGCTTGAGTACTGTCCTAATTTTAAAGTAATGAACCCAGAGTCAAGGTTAAGTACTGTGAGGCAGTTGAAATTGTGTGTTAACTGCTTCCGGCCGGGTCATCACCAGTCTCGTTGCCGCAGGGGTCCGTGCACCATCTGTAACAGAAAACACAATGCATTAGTACATATACAGCATAACAGTAGCAACAACAATGAAGCAAATAGTAACAATAATTGTGATAATCGTCAGGACAATTCTGTAGATAAGGTAGATACGCCTCGCAATGATGGGCAAACCAGCGAGCAGCCGAAATTACCTAATCCTTGTGTGCGTGTTAATGCTGCTTTGTGCGGGGAAGTATTGTTGTGCACGGCAATCGTAGACATAGTTGGTCCATATAATACAGTCCGCGCGCGTGCTGTTTTGGACAATTGCAGTCAGTCATCGTTTATCACTGAAAAGTTAAAAAACATGTTAAACCTACCGGCATCTGATGAAGATTACATTACCATTTGTGGAATCAATGACAACGACTTTGATATTCCTCAACGTCATTGTGAGATAAGTGTCAAGTCAAGAATTAATTCATTTAATACATCGGTGTCATGTCTGGTTATACCTAAACTTACGGGCACTCTTCCGAACGCGCCTGTAGACTACACTAAGCTCAATTTGCCTGTAAATATAGATCTTGCAGACCCAGACTTTTTCCGTCCCTCTAATGTTGATTTGCTTCTCGGAGGTGACGTGTTCTACGACTTGGTGGAAGAAACCCTCGTCAAGTTAGGAAAAAATAAACCTACATTAGTAAAATCGCACTTGGGTTGGTTGGTCGCCGGACCGATTGGTGAACGCACCCATAAAACCAGTAAAAATATAAAATGTAATTTCACTCGAGAAATAAAAGATAGGCTTTCCATGTTCTGGGAACTCGAAGAGATACCCACAAAAAACAAACTCTTGTCTAGCGATGAACAATTCTGCGAAGATCAATTTAATAATGATGTTACTCGGCTTCCCGATGGCAGATTTTCCGTGAAAATGCCACTCAAGGCGTCACCAGAGCAAAGTCTTGGTGATTCTCACTGTATCGCAAAAAGACGTTTCTTTAATTTAGAAAGAAAATTACAAAGTAAGCCTTATATTAAACAAATGTATATGGACTTCATTCATGAGTATGAACAGCTGGGGCATTTAACCAAGGTCCCACGACCGGACTTTGGCTACGTTCTTCCTCATTACGCAGTGATCAGAACTCAGCCTAAGACTCTAAAGACTTTCGTTTGCAACCGCATACAGGAAATTCGCGATTTAACAGATAAACATGCATGGAGACACGTACCTACCGACCACAATCCGGCGGATCTAGCATCAAGGGGTATCAAGTGTCAGGAATCAAATGGGAATACTCTCTGGTGGACTGGGCCTGCCTTTCTTCTTCAAGGAGATAATGCATGGCCGGAAATGACGTCCATTGAAGATGACATACCTGAAACAAAAACAAACTTAAATATAAAAGTTAATCATTCCCCTACGGTGGTAGATTTTAACAAATATTCTAAATTAAGCACTTTAATAAATATGTTCGCGTACGTATTACGCTTCATAAATGCATGCAAAAATAAAAATGTAAAGGGTTCACTTACCGTACAAGAGTTAAACACTTCCTTACAACTGTTGACGAAATTGTCACAAGCGGTTTCTTTCACTCATGAAATAAATTCTTTGAGACAAAATAAGAAATTGAAAGCTAAATCTAGCATTTTATCTCTTAACCCGTTCTTAGACGATAACGGTGTACTAAGAGTTGGTGGACGTTTGCATGATGCTCAGTGTTCATACGATCAAAGGCATCCAATGCTATTAGATGGCAAACATCCGCTCGCTAGATTAATTTTTAAAAGTGAACATCTGCGTTTACTTCATTGTGGTCCGCAGCTACTCCTCAGTGGAGTTCGGGAACATTTTTGGCCAACTAAGGGTAGAGTTTTGGCTAGAAGCACTGTGCACAACTGCCTCACGTGTAAAAGATTAAAGGCTAAAACCATGCAACCTATTATGGGTAACCTTCCTAAATCGCGTGTAGTTCCTGCTCCACCATTTGAGACCTGCGGCGTCGATTTCGCTGGGCCCTTTTCCATTTTGAACAAAAAGGGTCGAGGCGCGAAAGTATCAAAATGCTATTTGTGCTTGTTTGTTTGTTTTTTCACAAAGGCGGTTCATTTAGAAGTCGTTAGCGACCTGAGCACAAATTCTTTTATTTTAAGCCTACGCAGATTTATATCGCGACGCGGAAAACCGAAAACTATTTATTGCGACAACGGTACCAATTTCGTTGGCGCAAACAGCGAGCTACAACGTATGCTTAAGGCAAGCCAGGAGCCCGTCAATGGGTTCGCATCCAGCAACGGCATAGATTTTAAATTCAGTCCGGCATATTCTCCCAATTTCGGGGGTTTATGGGAGGCGGGAGTTAAAGCCACGAAATTTCACCTTAAACGTGTAGTAGGATCTTCTAACCTAACCTTTGAGGAGTTAACCACACTGTTCACTCAAGTAGAAGCTATATTGAATTCGCGGCCGTTGACACCTTTGTCTTCCGACCCATCCGATCTCTCACCGCTTACACCTGGTCACTTCCTGATCGGGCGGCCATTGGCTTCGTTGCCATCTCCGCCTACACAGAAGATGAACCTCAACCGCTACCATCATCTTGAAGCCCTTAGACAACACTTCTGGAAGCGATGGACTCGGGAGTTCCTTTCTGATCTTCAACAGCGTGTGAAATGGAGAGCCACAGGACAAGGGGTCAAACTTGGGGACCTAGTTATTCTCAAAGACGACAACTTACCGCCATTGAAGTGGAGTCTTGGCCGCGTCGAAACTCTGCACCCAGGATCCGACGGCGTCACGAGAGTTGTAGACGTCCGAACAGGAAAAGGGCTAGTTCGACGAGTTGTCTCTAAGCTCTGTTCCCTACCTTCTAACCAAGAAGACGATGACCAAGCAACGATCTTGAAACCAGGAGGTTTCAAGGCCCCGGAGGATGTTAACGCCAATACATAAAGCGTTGACGCACGGGAGGAGACGCGCGGGGAACGGGCCCCGGCAGGCGCAGCCGCCCTCCCCTCTCACCGCCGCGGCGCTGCCCGGCAGAGACCCTACGATCTTCATCGCGCTCATGCGCATGTTTTGCTATCGATTATTCGATATTTGTAATTTTTACGATGTAACCATTTTTAATACATATGGAAAAAATCTAATGTGTTGGAGTGTCATTTCAACGTTACCCAAGTACCAATATCTGATGGCAAAAAGAAGAACTCGGCAGCTTTCGGCGGAAACAATAAGTCTAACCGTATCGTATACTAAGTTTTCCATCGCATGGAAAACCAGCCCGCGTAGCCAACATGCCAATCGTTAACGCTCCGTATCGTATCGTAGTCATCTCTCTCTATCACTCTTCAGTATCAGTGCGACAGTGACAGTAGTGTTTCTGTCTAATTCCCATGGACACAAAAATTCCCGTGCCCGGACCAAAATTTTAAATTGCAATAACTATAGTTTTATGAATATTGTTACCACATAAGAAAATTAATGTTTTTTATCAAATTATCAGCATTAGGTTTTTCGTCTAATGTTGGTATTTCAAAATTCCATGGGAATTAGACAAAAATGCTCGTTTGGTGAAATGTACCCTTAAGTGCTTTGTAAGTGAGTACGCACTCGCTATAGTTAATGATTATTTATTCGTGTTTTAGTTAAGTTTATCTGAATTGAAATGTGTAATTTCTTTGAGAAAAGTTTTATAAACCTAAAAATTTGAGTATTGAATTATCCATAAAGCAAAGACAAAATGTGTCGATGGTCTATTGATAATGTTGCGTACAATGATATAAATAATTATAGAAGGCGTGCCTAGTAACAGGTCATCCTTCAAATATATCTGTCTAAAGTTTTCGTCATTTAATGCATTATCTTCCTTTCTTGAAAACCAGCGAAGCAGTTTCACTCCAGAAACAAACAAAATAGTATATTTAATAATTAATTATAATTAATTCGTCCACTGGGACCAATTACGAGAGCTCTACAAATTGGACCGGTTTAGCTACCTTTGAAATTTGCTTATATATAATATTACACAAAATTCGAAAATTCCTTATTTAATGAAGGTAATTTTATCGGAATCGAGATCAGGCGCCCGGTTGAAATTTGGCGAAGTACCAACTCCTTTAGGTACAGGGGACCTAGCATATTTGGTATTTCATAGATAATAGTTTCCTCGTGTTGGTGTGGTGAAAAATTTTGTGTTTCACTCGGAGGCAAAGTTTGTTTAACCCTCGTGGATTGAAACCCTCGCAACGCTCAAGATTCAACTTCTCGAACCACTCGCACAACTTTGCCCCCTTGTAAAACAAATAACTATTCCCTATCCGTCTTTTTGACATTTGTGTTCCATAGAAAGATACAACATTTAAAAGATTTTGCTAAATTTTATTTCGAGAACAAAGTGCTCAAAAAAAGTGTATCATCACATTAATCAATTATAAAATGAGACTTAATTGCATAGGTATGATTGAAATGCCGCGAAACATCGCAGGAAAATTTTAAAACTTAATAAAATTAAGCGCGATCAAGTCCCGTTTTATAATTGTTTTTTTTTTCTTCCTACCGTTGTCCCGGCATATTGCCACGGCTCAAGGCAGCCTGGGGTCCACTTTGACAACTAATACCAAGATTTGGCGTAGGCACTAGTTTTTACGAAAGCGACTGCCATCTGACCTTCCAACCCAGAGGGTAAAACTAGGCCTTGTTGGGATTAGTCCGGTTTCCTCACGATGTTTTCCTTCACCGAAAAGCAACTGGTAAATATCAAATAACATTTCGTACATAAGTTTCGTACGAGCCGGGGTTTGAACCCACGACCTCCGGATTGCAAGTCGCACGCTCTTACCGCTAGGCCACCAGCGCTTTTTTTTTGAGAAAAAGTGACCCGTTTTATAATTGAATAATGTGTAAAAATCGTGAAAGTTTATATCAGTATTGAGCGTATAATTATAATGTACCTTTGTGGTCCCTTGCTCAATAAGAAACCACACTTAAACACACGCCCCTGACCTGCAAACGAAATCCTTCAAAACATAGACAGGGTTATTTGGACTGATTTAGTTATAAACATACCAAATGTCAACGTCAAAGCCTTTCATTTGGTAACAAACACATCGCTCTTCAATGTCACCACTTTGTCATTTCAATGTCTGGTGTTATTAGTAAATTACTGTAATAAAAGCAACATTTTTAACTTACCATCAACGGGCCTTAATATCATTACAATAAGGGTTACAAACGATCAGTCAAAAGTGTGCACGATGATGCATAATTAACTCACTAATTACAATCCTTATTGCTACGACTTAAGGTATACAAATGATTAATTAAAAGTGTTGGTGTTACATGTACGTACGTTATAGACGGCCTTCATATGAGGCCAGGAGACGTCCTTCATGAATACGAAACGAATTAGGAAGTCGGAATAATTGGTCATTCATAGGTACGAGCTTTTATTCCTAATACAAATGTATATTTGTGTAGGTACGGATATTATCAGAAGTATTAGAACAAATTCAATTTTTTTCATAAAATATCTTAATTTGTTTTTATGTCAAGTAGAAACACTACTATATAAATTATAAACTGAAATAAATGTCATATACTAAGAAAAAGTGACCAAGGCCCCCAGTGCCCCAGGCTGGAAACTAACCAGCGTCCTCTGCTATCGCGGCAGGTGCCTGAGCCACTCGGCCACCGGGGTCACGGCGGCATTCGCTGTATTTTTTTAATCTATCTGAAACTATATAAACTAATTTCAGGACTAGATGTACCTTATCCTATTGTCCATTTGTTTTGTCCAAACATAATTACTAGATCAGCTACGATAGGCTCCCGCGCGCCGAGCCGACATGTTGACGGACCAGCGCGGCGTGATTATGAATTTCGCGCCTTTTAAAATTGATTTTACTATTACAATGCAAGCTACACACAGAAATTTCTTACTTTCCACAAAATGGCTGCATATATTATTTTATAGTAATAGACTTATTTCTACGGACTTTAATTCAATATTAGATCTTACAGTACAAAAAACGCATATTAATTCTAAAGCACATATCCTATTCTTCTATTTTTTTAGCTTTGCCTATTAACTTAAGAATTTAGATATGTTATTGTGGAATTTAGATATTTTTCAAACTTTAATTCAATATTGACAAAATAATAAGCTAATTTGAGTTTGACAAAGTAGCACGTTAAATTTTTTTCTAAAAAATTGATAGCATAAAGCGTCATACATATTATAAACGACGATGCTTAAATTTTGTACTTTTATTCAATATTCAAAATTCATCAATAAAAATACATAAATACCTTATTTATATCTAACGCTCGTTCTAACTTTTCTTCGTATATTACAAATTTGCTTAAAAATATGTCCCATGCCAGATAAACATCACTTTTTACTATTTAGAATTATCGAAACTTATTGGTCAAAAATCCGGTCCCACTATTGAGCTAATATCTCTAAGCCGTTTAGTTTCCGACTAACAGCGAGTAAGGGATAATATATCAAGGGTCTGTCTGAAAACCAGCGTTGTAGTAAAGTAAATACACTGCAACATTATGCTGAGGCAAGCTCCTAATTTAACACTTATGAATATTTCTCCCTTAGATTTAAAACTCAATTTCTATGTTTTTAAGCCTAAATTTAAGTCTTATTTGTATTAAATGTCACTGTCTGTTAACTCTGCAATTTCATGTGATGTTGAATAAAAATTTTCTGTTTATGTCAATCTAGCATGTCCGTTTAAATGAGTGCATAACTACGCTTGTATAGAGAACTGAGCTTGCCGTGGACCCTCCAGACGAGTCCACTATGTCTTCTTTATTTCGTTAAATTTAAAAGAATAATAAATAAATAAAATGAGTTGAAATAAGACATTTGAATCGTGATTTAAGCGTGTGTTTGGTGAGTTTGAAGTGTCCTCGAGGTTTGACAGGCGGTGACAGGTGGGCGTTTTGAAGCTGAAATATACGATGGGTTTGGGTGAAGGTAACACGCATTGAATATTATACGTAGGTCAAACGAGGACAACACATTGAAATTTACATGTCTGTACCTTACCTTTTGGCTGAGCGACATAATCATTTATGTATTATAATAAACACAATTGGAGATGGAGTATACACAACGTATGTTTGTTATAGCAGCTTCCCAATGTTTCGGCAATAATGTACTTCTTTACGGAATAACAACACATACTCAAATATACGAGTAAATGGTAAATACCCCGTTTTCAAAAGTATTTATAATTTAAATGACCGTGAGGCCAATTCGAACGTATACTGACATCATAATGATATCTAAATGATGTAATTTAGCTATCGTGTGTACCTCGCGCCAATTACAGGTATCAAAGAGAATTGATTGCAATAGAGAGGTAAAGTCTAAGAAAAAAACGTGCCACTTAGTTTGACATCCAAAACAGATGGCGCTGTACTGCGCCGTATGTTTTGTGGTCACTGAATTGTCAAACGTCAACTTTTTACAGGGTTTTAAAGGGTCGGCAACGCGCATGTAACAGGTCTGTGTCAAAATTGTATATCAGTTTTACCCGATTGCGTCAGTAGGGGGGTAATGTTTTTCGAGCGTGTGTATATGTCCATTTCTTTGGTACACCCTACAGGCAGAATTGTGATAGTGACATAGGCCATACGTATAAATTATGAAAATGGCGCCCAAAAATGGAAAAGTGGTTGATTTTATTCGGACCATAACAATATGGGTATCAAATAAAAACTAGTTAAATAAATAAATATTACAGGACATTATTACACAAATTGACTAAGTCCCACAGTAAGCTCAATAAGGCTTGTGTTGAGGGTACTTAGACAACGATATATATAATATATAAATATTTATAAATACTTAAATACATAGAAAACACCCATGACTCAGGAACAAATATCCATGCTCATCACACGAATAAATGCCCTTACCAGGATTTGAATCCGGGACCATCAGCTTCGTAGGCAGGGTTACTACCCACTAGGCCAAACCGGTCGTCACAACCATCACGGTAGTTATACAACCATTTCAAAAATATATGTAGGTATGTATGATTATATCATATCAAACACTTTTTAGCTCATTATTTTTAAGCAATCGGGTTTTTGGTTTATAATGAATAGCTTTAAGGTTTGAAGTAACATCATAAAATTCATAATATATACACGCAGTCAACTTGAGAACTCTTTTTTCGGAAGCCACTTAAAACACCGCCCGGCATCGAGCGTAACTTGTAGTACTCAACTCTAACCGAATGAAAAATTGCAGAAACGATTTGGAGAAAGCGTTGGTTCACCTTGGAGGGTCGGGCAGCAAACATTGGGTTTGAATGGTGAGGGGTTATAAATCATTCTGAACAGGACACGGCGCTCTCAAGTGGTTTGTGTAACCTGTACCCCTAGTGTAAATATTTTCGACAGCGAAACGTTACGTACGCGTTTGCGTTAAGTGTCATTTTGTATGAGATTTTTGACTTTCCAAAACGTCCCGCTTGGCGCGCTGTTCAAAAACCCATACAAAATGAGACTTAACGCAAACGCGTACGTCACGTTTCGCTATCGACTAAATTTACACTAGGGGCACTGACCAGTTTTGTACGTTTTTACGGCTGTTGTATTTAAGAGGGGACTAACGCAAAATTTCAAATGTTATATTGAATTTTTAGAATAGAATAATATTTATTCGTAAACACAAACAAGACACATTACTTTACGTAATATAATAAAAACAAAGAAAGTATAAAGTACCACGAAATGGCCTCATCTCAGCATGTTGCTGGTCCAGCGCTGGTCTTCCGATGAGACCATCAAGTGAGAAAAATCACGAAAGGTAACAGACAAGAAGAAGAAAGACATAAAATAATATACTTAGAGTGAACAAATTGAAAAATAGATAAGAGATAACGACTAAATTAAGTAAGGATTATTTGTATATTAAGCATCGTACACACCCGGGACCCGGTACCCGGGTACGTCCTTAAACTACGTCCAAAAGAGAGGTATGGGCATTGTAAATGTCATCTCGCTTTGTGTGGTAGGGCACAGCCAGTGGATGTCATTCCAGATCTAGAGCAGAGCCCAACTGGGGAAGTACCTCCACCTTACAGAAAACAGCAGCCAAATAACACTAGACCCTACTCATAGTGTTGTGTTCCTGCCGGTGAGTAAGGTTGCCAGAGCTCAACGAGGGGGGGGGGCGGGTTTAGGGTCGGCAACGCGCATGTAACTCCTCTGGAGGTGCAGGCGTACATAGGCTACGGAGACTGCTTACCATCAGGCGGGCCGTATGCTTGTTTGCCCCCGACGTAGTATAAAAAAAAACATAATACTGTATTGATCGGGTCCGACCATACCTTGGCTGAACATTACAGCTGCATACGCAACAAGCGCCAACGGTAGCTACACGTACTAACAGGCAATGACAGACCAGACCAATATCGATTTTACACATTTTTATCACGAAAAAATGCCATGAAGAAATTCAAACGGAAACTATTTAGACTATAATTCAAAGGGCGAACTCTAACCAAAACCTTAAACGATTAAGAGGCTGTCAACACCCAATGTCCTTGAAATTGATGTTACTTAAACAGTTTTTTAAGAAAGGTTATTTGTTTTAGTCAAGTAAGAAAAATATATGTTCATATTAATTATATTTCAAAGACCGTGGTTATACTCGATACATGATTGAACGAAATCGGCTCGATAGAAAATAATTGCAAAGATTGGTCTTAAAATCACAATTAAACGGTTTTATGTCTTTATTGTTTTGGCTTATGGGTCTGCAATTAAAATCACAATTTCAAAACATTTATATCTAAACCGTGGTTGAGTAAAATATTACACTAATAATCCACTTTTTTTATTTAAATATTTTTCTTATTATTCCCTTGCCCAGGCCCAGTAACATGCGACAGTGCTATCTCATTTACTCCGATACAAATAGACAGTGTGCGCGCTTTAGGTATTGACAGCTTAAGAGGGAATACCACGAGATCGTCCATACCAAAGGAGAAAACGTTTTTCCACTTCTAAATATTTTCCATTCGCCATTATTTTTTAGTATGTTACTGATACAATGAAAAACTAGGTTTATACCTTTTCCTTTTTTTATTTGAAAACAATTTTTTTTTTTCAAAAAAACGAAGTTATAAACCTAGAATACAATTATTATGCTGAAGCGATCGACATCAAAATCGAAATGATTTGTTAAGATTTAGTTAGTGGAAACCGTTAATTCCGAAATGAATTTCATAGAAAAATTACCGTTATTTCGTTAGATTCGAAAAGGTATTCTTCCCTCTTATAGTTGTCTTGATAGAAAAATATGTCTAATTTTCATTTTCATTTATTTTCCGTTATATATCGTTACCATGCATATATGCACTATAATTTAAGTATAAACTAGCTGGTGATATATCCGAGGGAACTGACGAGCATAATAATTTTAAACCGACGTATATTTTCACAGTAATTGTGAAGCTAAAATCTAGCGCGACGGCCATATCTCCAGGCGCAAGTTTCACGCGGCGTGCCATATTTTTTGTTTCCTTCACTTCCCTTTACGCCCTTAGACGATGGAAGTACAACCACTGCATCCGTAAAAGCATTTGTAAATTTAATTTTCTCAATAAATTATTAACCACGGGTACTAAATGTAATTAAAATATTGTTTATCCTGTATATTAGCAGGAATATGTGCTGGCAATAATTCCTGATTCAATTAACCTTTGTCGACCGAGCTACGCGTAATTAATTATTACCCCGTAATTACTGATTAGTCTACCAATAATGGAGCACTATCGTCATGGTAAATATATATAATATGAATAAAGCGTTATTAAGTATTCTGTATTTATGAAGGTGGATTTTATGTATGACTATATTGACTGTAAATAGTAAACTAAAAGTAATTTAAAGTACAGTACCCCTAGTGTAAATTTAGTCGATAGCGAAACGTGACGTACGCGTTTGCGTTAAGTCTCATTTTGTATGGGTTTTTGAACAGCGCGCCAAGCGGGACGTTTTGGAAAGTCAAAAATCTCATACAAAATGACACTTAACGCAAACGCGTACGTCACGTTTCGCTGTCGAAAATATTTATACTAGGGGTACAGATGTGCAAGTTGCGGAAAGTTATCAAAATTTTTAGAAAAATTACACAGGTAACAAAAAAACTTTCATTTTTGAAATAGAAAATTTCAGTTCCTTCATAAAATTACGAAAAGTTTCCAAATTTTGCCAATTGTAAATTTAGAAATTTTGGAAAATTTCCGACGGAGTGACAAACGTCTTTCGTACCTACTTATTGTACAATTGCCATCAGATATATCGGGGCGGTCAAGGCGCTCACAAATATCTGAACACGCCTCTATTGTCAAGGCGTTAGAGTGCGTGTTCAGTATGGTGTTCAGATATTTGTAACCACCTTGGCCGCTCCGATATTGCGACTGTACAATAATAACTTTTTTTTTAATAGAACAAATATTATTAATATAAATATATACCTCCACGGTTATTACAAATCACTTATTCTTCACCCTTCATAAACAACAACTATCAGTCTAACTAAAACTTCATAAATCCATTTTTAACTTGCCTGAAATAGTAACGTACAATTTGTGTCGGCCTCGCCGTGGCATTGTGACGGCCATGACCGGGCCTTAATCAGTACTATATCGGCACCAATGTCGTTCATACATCGCAGGTTCAACAATCGATACAGGCACAGAGTTGATTTATATAAACAGAAGTGTCTTAATACTAAACCGTGGCTTTGCCATTTTGACCATTTTGGCCATGCCGGGCCTTAATCAGTACTTTATTGGCACCAATATCGTCCATACGTCACAAGTTCAACAATTGAGGAGTGTCTTTTCAAAAGGGCTTATTTCCACTTTGAACTTTTTTTGGGAAATTGGGAAAAACATAAATCCACGGTTTCCATTTCGAAATAATTGCTTTTTTCTCGATATTATATTAAATTAAGTTGCTATAAATGTTATGGCACTACATACATTGCTTAATCTACCTACTTAATTATGTTAATTAACATATCTTTTTCAGAGTTAAGTTTGTATTTGTATTTGTTGTATTTGTAAGTCCTTTTGATGCGAACTTTTGGAATTTAGCAGTTTCGTTGCGGCCTTGTGAGAAATAAACCTTTTTGATTTGTACATCACCGAAATAAACTCTTTTGAAACGGATACCTTTTTATTGTGAAATTAACTTAAGTTTAAGCAGAATAGAGCCAATTTTAAATGAAATAAATGTTTCAACTTACTTTTTCTTTCTATTACGCTTCATCCAATGAAAAGAATATATAAGCTTTGATTGCTAATCGTTTTGAAATAGCGATCATTGTTAAATCTAAAAGCGATTTAGGTGCCATAATAAAATTAATTATTTACTATCGGGAAATTATTCCAACGACATTGACAAAAGGTATCCAATGCATTTGTTTTTTCTTTATCTGTTTTTTTTTATAGCCAGCTTCAAATTTTAGAGTCCTACAAAAAGTTCTGATTCAATGTAGATAAAAAATAATGTATAATACACACTTATAAAAAGGCCTATTTGTTTCTCATATTATAAGAGAGAAATAAGGCCTTTTGATCCGGACTTTGATTTTTGAATTAGTTTTTTTTGAGGACAAGAAGACTTATTAGAACTTGAAGTATATATGTATTTCTCTACTTTTAGCAAAACTACATTCATAGTTAAAAAAAAGTTGAAAGTGGAAATAAGCCCTTTTGAAAAGACACTCCTCAATTGATACAGCCACAGAGTTGATTGAAAGAGATGGACACTGTTTCTATCACGCTGACAAATACGACTATCATATCCGTTCAGGCCTAGGATGGTCACGCTTTTATAATATAATCTGCCATCATCGTGGCCGTTACTTTGTAACAAGTACATAAGTGATCCGCGTCACATTAAACGCTAAAGGGGTTACTTCAAAATGGAGAAGTCGTCTAAAAAACATATTTTGTTTTTTGCTCATTCAGGTTATTCAAAGTGTTATATTAATAGCTTATCATGTAGTGAACTAACGTGAACGTGTGAGGTTGATGAATCTTGAAAAGCGTTTAAGCAATAGTCAACACCTAAAGATAGTAGTTGAAAGATAGACAGAGGTATTGTCTTTAGACAGAACTGTGACTTGATCATTGTGGCCATAACCGGGCCTTAATCAGTATTCTAACGGCACCAATGTCGTACATACATCGCAAGTTCAACAATCGATTCAGACACAGAGTTGGAAAATAGACAGACGTATTGTCTTTAGACAGAACTGTGACTTGTCCATTGCGGCCATGACCGGACCTTAATCAGTACCAATGTCGTCCACGCGTGGAAAATTCAACAATCGATACAGACACAGAGTATGAATATAAACAGAGGGGTCTTTATACTAAACTGTGACTTCGCCATTATGGTCGTAGCCGGGCCTTAATCTGTACTATACCTCACACACACACTGGTGCCAGTGTCGTCTATACATCGCAAGTTCAACAATCGATACAGACACAGTCGAAGTAATAGGTAGAGCTTATATTACATACTTACATTTTTGAAGCCTTATAGCTTATTAGCTAAATATTTTTGTGTGTTATGATTTTATGTGTTCAGTTAAGCAAGTAAGCAGGCACCGTCGACCATGTACACCAGCCTGCGTAGCCAACGTGCATATCGTTCACGCTCCGTGACGAACGAAATGCAACTGTCACAGCCGCACTAATATGGAAGAGTGATAGAGAGAGATGACTACGCTACGCTACGGAGCGTTAACGATTGTAACGTTGGCTACGCGGCCAGGTGTTGTATGTACATAGCCGGTCTTGAGATGGGAATTCAATCTTTTCTTACAGATTTTATGGTCGTAACGGTCCGGAAACTTTTACTTTCCACAGTTTATCTCTGCCCCTTTTAACTCTGTGGATTCAGCGTTATTAATACAAGCGAATATAACCACTATATTGCAATCGTACTGTCCATATAGTTCTAAAGGAACCATGGCCACGCTTATAATGGTTTTAAGAACACTTATAAGTCCAGGTGTTCGGGCGTACTCGTAAACCTTCGGCCGCGTCCGCTGACATTGGCATTACGAACAGCTGGAACGGAAACAATTTAAATATTCATACAGCGCTCTTTGTGAACAATGCAAGTCGGGGCTCGTCAGGATTAGTGGAGTTAATTTTGAAACTTCTTTACTGGGGGAGTTTGAGTTTGGCAGTTGGGAAACTGCAAGCTTTTTGGGGCGCGTAAATCCTGGTAGGACGTTGAATCGTATAATTATTACAATATAAACAAGCTAGAAATACTACGAATAATATGAAAGAAGCAATACTGGGTGACAATGGCTACGACAACGAAACGTTTTGTGTCTCTCTAACATTCTTCCATATTAGGGCGACAGTTACAGTTGCGTTTCTTCGCTATGGAGCATACGCGATTGGCATGTTGGCTACCCGTTTGATAGTTATATCATGGAAAAAAAAAAATACAGACCAATTCAAACTTTTACTGACATCAAAATGATATCTGAATGATGTAATTTAGTTGTAGTGCCTTTCATGTCCGTACTTGTATTGGAATTTTGTCTTATTTAATAAAGCTAAAATAAAATGTTCAAATAAGGCTTTTATAAAGGCCTCCGAAACGTCGATAAAACTACCACGTCCATAAGATAAGATAAGATAGATAAGATAATCTTTATTGGTACCGTACTGGTACAAGTCAAAATACAATTTTGTACAACAAACATATAAATTCAACATTACAGAATTCTTATTTCGTACGAAATATTAGTAATGTCAGTTATCCTTAATAAAATAACATAAACAAAAATATTATAGTCAGTGGCAATTCCATAGACTGCGACGTTTGCTTGCCACCGGTTTAAAAAAGCTCTTTTTTCAATTCCCGTTCATATTATGTGTAATTTTAACTATTAACTAACCTAACCTATAACTTTACCGTAGGTACAGAATATTCAGAAATTCGACAAAGTCTCTAAATAGCCCGTATTGCAGCGCCTAGTTCCCAACTTGTATCAAATCAATCAGGCAACTTAGAGTTTCAAGTTACTCTCCTCGTGTTACACTAAATAGTAATTCAATAAGCAAGTATAGAGTTTATTCTCCATATCTGGAGCATATACGTTCTTTTTAGGGTTCCGTACCTCGAAAGGAAAAACGGAACCCTTATAGGATCACTTTGTTGTCTGTCCGTCTGTCTGTCAAGACCCTTTTTCTCAGGAACGCGTGGAGATATCAAGCTGGAATTTAAATCAAATACTCAGGTTTACTGTCTCTTGGAGCTGTGAAAAAATCAAACTTCTAAGCTAACGCAATCAAAAGATACAGCTGTTTATGCGGCAAATTTCGGCAAATTTTCGACACTCGCAATGTCTTTAGAAAGTACTCTGCAGAAGTAAGCATGAGATTTTTTATCGGGTGTTTTATGCTTTATTATAAAGAAGTTATTAATAAAACACGATTACTAAATCACTACTGTCATTATTTACTTTAAATATCCCTGATTCTTAATAAACCTACTTATGGTTTAATCTTAAATAAGTTTTTGGCAAAAATTTAATTTTTGTTACAAGCGTTTATCGCTGACTGTACTTTTTTTAGACAGGCGATTAATACTCATCGAGCTAATTCTAAAAACCCCAAACACAATTAGGTTGCGTTGTTTTATCACAGAGTTCTTATGGCGTCTCCATCATCAGATCAGCTAGATGGTAAAATAATATTGCATTGCCACCCGACTTACATATGCATGCAAAATTTTAGCTCAATCGGAAACCGGGAAGTGGAACAAATTTAACTTGCAAAATTTGATTACAGACCGACAGACAGACAACAGGACAGATGAAACTGGTCTCTGAATGTGACGGTTTATTTCATAGATTCTCCAAGACGATTTTTTGGACAGCGTAATTCTTTTTTCTTGCAGATATTTTTAATCAAACTCGGACCCGGGTACGTCCTTAAACTACGTCCAAAAGAGAGGTATGAGCATTGTGAATTTCATCTCGCTTTGTGTGGTAGGGCACAGCCAGTGGATGTCATTCCAGATCTAGAGCAGAGCCCAACTGGGGAAGTACCTCCACCTTACAGAAAATCGCAGCCAAATAACACTAGACCCTACTCATAGTGTTGTGTACCTGCCGGTAAGTAAGGTTGCCAGAGCTCAACGAGGGGGGGGGGCGGGTTTAGGGTCGGCAACGCGCATGTAACTCATCTGGAGTTGCAGGCGTACATAGGCTACGGAGACTGCTTACCATCAGGCGGGCCGTATGCTTGTTTGCCGCCGATGTAGTATAAAAAAAAATAGATAAAAAGGAAAAACCAAAACCTAATAAGCATGACTTTTATACCAACTTAATAAACCAATTAAAACTCTTTACAGCTTTGTAATTGATCTCATCTTGACATTTTATAACTTGCCCGTGTTTTTCGCTCTTTTATTAGCTCCGTGCATGACAGTGGCGCCGCCCTAGTGAGTGTGGGGCATATTGCTTATTTGACAGTTGGACGGTGCCAAATGGTCTGAAGATGTTGCCCCAGGAAATTTCAAACCTTCAAGAAAAGAACCTTAAATACTGGCATCGCACTTACAACCCCTCCGGTTTTACGGGTGTCTATGGGCTACGGTAATCGCTTACTATCAGGCGATCCGTCTGCTCCTTTGCCTCCGGGGTGGAGTGGTGCGATGACCTCCCCGAGCGGGCGACAGGGGGAAGTTTGGGTGGGCTTCGGCCTGCCCAAAGATCCGTCTGTCTCCCCTGGTCCACCCTGGGCAACGTCACTAGCGACTGGCATTCGTGCCTCTTTCTAGTGACGGCAAACATCCACACGGGCGTCGTCAGTAGGTGTGGGTAACTACTGATGACCTATACACAACCCACCTGTGCTAGGACCTGCACAGTTGAGCGCCGTAAGCAAGGATGACGGGATCCTGGGGATTGAGCCATAGCCAACCCGCGTGGTAACACGTCTGCTTCGGCCCTAATTTCGGGCAAAACGGTAGCCCGGACTACTAGCCACAGTCCGGGAAATGGTCATGTGAGGAACCGTAGGTGGGCTCACGGCGAGAAGTGGGAGGGCCGCTGAGGCAGTTTCGGCTGCTGATGTGGTGGGGAAAGGCCATGCTGAGGGAGTGCGTTTAGGTGATTCTGGTGGAGGGCGTCTGACCTGGACGACCCTACGTCACACCTTTACAAGCTCCTGATGTCGCGCAACTAGCCAACTTCCCACTTCTATACCTGAGTCGGTGTCCTAACGACTGAAAGCACCTTTTATATGTGTGAGTAGGCGTTCCCAGATGTGTGGGCCCTTGTAGGGTGGGAGCCGATGAGGATGAAGAAAAAACGAACGAACTATGGATAACAGGTCGAACGAAAACCCCCAAGCTGATCCAGCGGCGTCCATCGCTAATGGTGAAGCTACACAGGTGAGACAAGCTGTTCCAGTGACAGTGCGTCAAACCAACAACTTGGCTTGTCCGCAACCCAGTTCATCTGGCGAGCAAACTGGCCTAGACACCTTCCGGGACTGGCAGGAAGTGGACCGAAGGTCCAAGAAGCGCCCCACTAACAGTGGGATGCCTCGCCCCGCCGGACCCGTGAAGTCTTCGACTTCTAATCCTCCCCCCCCTGTTAAACGTCAAGGAGGAGAGGCTAAGAAGAAGAAGAAAAAGAATAAGAACCAGCGGCGAGCAGGCCGTCTTGCACGAGAGCAGCAGCTGGTCACCACACAAAACCCTGCAATCGGGGAGGGGGCACAGGCTTCCCAGAAGCCAGCACCCAAACCGGCGCCGAACAAGCAGGTGGCTGCTGGCAAACCTCCGCCTAAGGGGAAAGGTTCCATCCTACCCCCTAAGGCTGGAACGTCGGCCAGTACCCCTGTGAGTTCGGCTGCAGGTCCACCTAAACGGCCCGGCAAGGCCGCACGAGCCGCTGCTAAAAGGACGCGGGACGAGTCCTTCTCCCCGCAAGGAGAACACAAAAAGCAGAGGCTGGTGAGCCCTGGTCAACCGGGCGTGTCGTATGCACAAGCAGCGGCGTCAGACCTGACGATCGTTATCACTGACGCGAAGTCGGGTAAGATCACCGCTGACCAATCAAATGCCATCCTCCGCGGGTTTCACCAAGCAATCGTGGAGGAGGCAAGGAAGCACATCGTGGGAGCCACGCCACCTAAATTCAAGGGCAAGCCTATCTTCGCTGAGGGGCAGCTGAGGGTCTTCGCAGAAGACGAATACTCGGCCGCCTGGTCTCAGCGGTGCGCGCAGGCCCTAACCTTGCCAAACATCTCCCTAACGGCTGTCCGCCAGTCGGAAATGGCAAGGAGAGTTAGGTGCGGGCTCCTTATACCAAACGTCGACAACTCGTCCTGGGAAGACGTCCGGCAGGCAGCTGACGGACTAAAGTACCAGAATGAATGGGCCAAGGTCGGTACCTGGTCCATCATTGAGATACTGCGGCAAGACCAGGGGTGGTTTGTCGCCTTCACAATCTCAGAAGACCTCGTCCCTGCCTTTATGGAAAGGGGAAGATCCCTGAACTGTGGGGTGGGCAACGTCTACCTGAAGTTCAGGGGCCCAGGAGGCAAATACGTGGACCAGCCTCCCACCCTGCAGGGCTCCACCCTAAGGGTAACGGGTGCACAGGTCCCTAGCCAACAGGCCGAGGGCACCCCCAAGCAGAGCAAGTCTGCCTCTGGGGAGAAAGCTGCCCCCCCGTCGTTATCCAAGCCGACGATACCTGAACTCTCGGAGGATGAACTCCTTGGCACTGGTGAGGGACCAGCCGGGACATCATCCGAGTGCGAGGACTTGTCGGCCTGGATAGAGTCGGGGTTGGCCGACATGTTGAAGGAGGGAGGGGAGATGCAGGATGGCCCCCCTACCACCGACAACATGGACACAGATTAGTGTCCTACAAGCAAACCTCCAGCACAGCGTGGCCGCTACGGCCCAACTGAGACGCTGTCTGGTAGGTCTGCCAACAGCCGTTGCCCTCCTACAAGAACCTTGGACGGGCAGCGGACATATACGCGGGCTCTCTGACACGAAAGGTAAGCTCTATTACTCCACGGTACATGCCGTCCCTAGGGCATGCATCCTAACCACTAACAATATTATTGCACAACCGCTCACTGAATTCTGTTCCAGAGATCTGTGTGCGATTAAACTACAAGTTCCACTGCCAACAGGATGTCGCGACCTAGTCCTCGCCTCGGCGTACATGCCCGGAGAGGACGAGCCGCCGCCTGCTGAAGTACAACGACTGGTCAGCCACTGCGAGAGAGCAGGTCTCGCGATTATCATCGGGGCCGACTCCAACGCACACCACCAGCTGTGGGGAATGGAGACCAGTAATAACAGAGGTAAGACTCTTGTTGAATATCTTGTGACTACAAATCTAAACATTCTAAATGTGGGCGCTGAACCAACATTTGTAAACAAACGATGCAAAACGATTATTGACCTGACTCTGGCTTCGGAGGAGGTCAGCGAACTAGTTATGGGATGGCACGTCTCTCAGGAGGCCTCCTGTTCAGACCATAGATGGATTCGCTTCAATCTACTAGCATCTAGTGACACACCAATCGCCCGTAGAAATCCCAGGAAAACTGATCGAGCCGCTTTTAGGAAGATCCTAGGCGAAAGCCTCGATCTGCTTCCTCCGAGGGATGACCTTCGGGAACCAACTCAAATAGAACAGCAGGTAAACATCTTAACTGATGCCCTCGTAGACAGCTATCACAAGGCGTGCCCCTTAAACCCACCGGCAAGGACTGCCATAACGGGTCACCAGTGGTGGGGCCCAGAACTGGAGAGACTCCGGCGGAAAACCAGGAGACTCTTCAACAGGGCCATGAACACAATGGCCGAAGTGGACTGGGACAACTACTATGAAGCCAAGGCCAGGTACAAAAAAAGACTGCGGTACTGGAGATCCTTATCGTGGAGGAACTTCTGCAGCAGCATCGAAACATTAGACCAGGCCAACCGGGTAAGGAAAACTCTAGCGCACAAGCCCACATCACAACTGGGCTCACTGCGGAAGCCCGATGGCACATACACATCTTCCCCTGCAGAGACTCAACGCCTTCTCCTGGTAACCCACTTTCCGGGATGCGTAAGCCTCGCTGATGTAAATCAGCAGGACAAGGAATACAGCACAACAGACAACAACTGGCAAATGGCGCATAGAATCGTCACCGCTGAGAAACTCAGGTGGGCCATAGACAGCTTCCATCCCTTCAAGGCGGCTGGTCCGGATGGGATCTTCCCTGCTCTCCTACAGTGGAGTCTAGGACTCATCCAGGAAACTCTAACCGATATCATGGTAGCCTGCCTAGCCTGGGGGTACGTGCCCAGGAGATGGAGGGATGTCAACGTGATTTTCATACCAAAACCAGGTAAGAATGACTACACGGCTGCTAAATCCTTCAGGCCCATCAGTCTCACATCATTCCTGCTGAAAACTCTGGAAAAACTGTGCGACAGGGATCTGAGGGATCGAACGCTAAAGAACATACCGATGCACAACAACCAGCACGCGTACAGCTCAGGTAAATCCACAGAGTCAGCCCTACACATGGTTGTAAGCCGCATTGAGAGAGCCATCCACGACAAAGAACTGTGCCTCGGCACTTTCATTGACATCGAGGGCGCTTTTGACAAGACCCACTTTACCAGTATAGGGAATGCCTTGGAAAGCCATGGCGCGGAACCCGGACTAACAAAGTGGATCATGAACATGTTAAACAAGAGGATTATAAGGTATGCAGGTCAACCGCAGGCCGTAGCAGCGGTGAGAGGATGTCCTCAAGGGGGAGTCCTGTCGCCTCTGCTGTGGAACCTAGTAGCTAACAACCTTATAACCAAACTGAACGAGGAACACTTCTACACAATAGGCTACGCTGACGATCTGGCAATATTGATATCAGGTAAATTTGCCAGTACAGTATGCGACCTCACCCAGTCAGCTCTCCGGATCGTAGAACGCTGGTGCAGAGAATTTGACCTATCAGTTAACCCCACCAAAACAGAAATGGTAATGTTCACCAATAAAAGGGCGCTTGGCAACTTTACCAGACCAACACTTTTCCAAACCGAGCTGCAGCTGACCGATGAAGTTAAGTACTTAGGACTAACTCTCGACAGTAAACTCAATTGGAACAATCACATCAACAAACGTATAGACAAGGCGGGAGTTGTCTTTTGGCAGTGCAGAAGGATGATTGGTAAGAGGTGGGGACTGAACCCGAAAATCACCCTTTGGCTCTATAAGACGATAATCCGCCCCCTACTCTGTTACGGTGCCCTGGTTTGGTGGCCAAGAACAAACATAGGCAACGTACGAGACAAGCTACAAAGACTCCAAAGGCTCGCATGCGCGGCCACCACTGGCTGCACGAGGTCCACTCCAACTGCAGCCATGGAGGTCATGTTAAACCTTCCACCGCTGCACCTACACATACAGCAAGAGGCCAGTCTCTCAGCGGTAAGGTTGCGAACCCTTAATATATGGTCTAACAGCATAGGAGCTCTCCACACAACATGCCTGGAAAAGGTATATGACGAATTTCCAGTGCTTAGGTCGGGAACGGATCGGATTCACAAACAAGCTATCTTTGACAAAAGGTACAAAATACAGTTATATGAGGACGACAACCACGAAGGACTCAATCTCCGGGAGCTGAGAATCTTCACTGATGGGTCCAAAACAGACAGCGGGTCGGGCTCCGGAACCTTCTCAGAAGACCTGAACATGTCAATCACCACACCGCTAGGAGCCCATAACTCGGTATTCCAAGCTGAGTGCATGGGCATCTTAAACGCGGCGGCTGCCATCATTGCAAGGAAGGTAGTAGGATCCTCCATCCGCATACTCTCCGACAGTAGAGCAGTCTTAATGGCTCTAAATAGCCATATAATTACATCCAAACTTATACACGAATGCCACGAACGACTAATGGAGGTATGTCATAATAATAATAAGATCACTTTACAATGGATCAAGGGACACAGTGGATCCCGGGGTAACGATGCTGCGGACGAGCTTGCCAGGCAAGGATCGGGTGCGGGGGCGATTGGTCCGGAACCGATTCTTCCGATACCGTTTAGCAAGGTACGCTCAATGCTGCTGGCACGTACAGGGAAACTACACACAGAACACTGGCTGAATCAGACTGGATGCAGACAGGCAAAAGAAGCCATGCCTGGCATCAACGGAAAGCTCACAAGGGCGCTCCTTCAACTAGGGAAGGTCCGACTGAGTATGGTAACCAGTGTCATAACAGGTCATGGACTATTTAACAAACATCTTTTCATAACAGGTGTCACAGACAGTCCCTTATGCCGAGGATGCATGGAGACAGAAGAAACAGCCTCTCACGTGGTGCTGGAATGCAGCGGAGTGGCCCCATACAGGGCAAAACATCTCGGATCCCCGAGAGACCTCCCTGAGGTCCTACTCAACATCAAAGGTTTGATAGGATTCCTCGAGGAGTTGGGCTGGCAAGAGTAGCCAACCCTCCACCCCCCCTTGTCACGCAAAATAGGCGCCAGTCGTCGAGTTGCGGAAAATCGCCCGAACTACAATACAATACAATCCTTTGCCTCCTGTATCAGAAAAACCACGTAAAATTATTATTGATAAAAAAATGTTTATTTCATTTTGACGACCGGTTTGGCCTAGTGGGTAGTGACCCTGCCTACGAAGCTGATGGTCCCGGGTTCAAATCCTGGTAAGGGCATTTATTCGTGTGACGAGCATGGATATTTGTTCCTGAGTCATGGGTGTTTTCTATGTATTTAAGTATTTATAAATATTTATATATTATATATATCGTTGTCTAAGTACCCTCAACACAAGCCTTATTGAGCTTACTGTGGGACTTAGTCAATTTGTGTAATAATGTTCTATAATATTTATTTATTTATTTATTTTATTTTTAATGTTAGAGGTACAGTCAAAACTCAGTTACAATCTCTATATTTGGAGCTTATCTTAACTAAGTTTAGCCTTAATTGTATACTTAAGTATTAATTTGTTTTAGATGTCAGTACTTACATGTTATTTTAATATTACTTGTAACATTCCTCTCTTACTTGACGTATTGTCCTATGTCCCTAGATGGGGCAGAGGGCGTCGACAATGCGCCGCCATCTGGATCGGTTTAATTTATCAGGATATTATAAACCAACTATCGGCCCGATTCGAAGAATAAGATACGATAACGAAGTTTTGGTTTAGATAAGTTCTAGTCTAGTCTTGTTCGCGTATGGCCAATCTACAGAAAATAATAATTTTATATATTTTTATTTTAATAGCTTTATAAGGCGCAGGTGCGCCCACACATGGAATACTGTTCTCATCTATGGGCAGGGGCACCCCAGTACCAGCTTCTCCCTCTGGACCGCATCCAACGAAGAGTGACTCGAAGTGTCGACTGCCAGTGTATTTCGGATCGGCCTGAGTCCTTTTCACTGCGTAGAGATGTGGCCTCGCTCTGCATTTTCTATCGCATGTAGAACGGGGAGTGCTCCGAGGAATTGTTCGGATTAATCTCTGCTGCTTCTTTTCGCCCTACGCGACAACATTTCATCATCACCACTTAGATGGTTGGCAGTTGAGGAACTGTGCGTTTCTCCAGGAACTTTCTGCCTCGCACAGCTGAACTGTGGAATGAACTGTCGCTTGCGGTATTTCCGGACCGATACGACTTTCAAACCTTCAAGGAAAGAGCGTACTCTCATCTTAAGGCCAGCACCGCACTAACCTCTGGTGTTGCAGGTGTCCATGGGCGGCGGTAATCGCTTACCATCAGGTGATTCGTCTGCTCGTTTGCTTCCTCTATCATAAAAAAAATCTTTTAACTGTATTTTATAGTTTTTTCTCCTTTTGAAAATATCAGATGAAAATTAATAACAGAATTTTAGTGTTCGAATACCTCTCCAGGTCGTAAAAAGGCTCTTGCGGCCGCCCATCGGTTTTATGTCAATGAAACTAATAAAAACACGAAGCACCCCAATTGAGTTCGGGGCAGAAATGTTGTAAAACCTGAACTATTTGCACGGAATTTGCATTTCCCATTTTGAACTTTATTGCAAAGGGATTAGGTTTACAAATGCTTAAATAACTGTTGTTGTTGGTATGGCGTTTACGACATTTCGAAACAAGTGAAAATTCGATATAGCTATACTTGTTTACTAATGGCACGTATGAGTAATTAAATGTGTTAATGGCTTTGTTCCGAATTATATTATGAAGATACATAGTGAACGGCAGTGTTGGCCAAAACGTTAATGCAAATCCATTATAAATTGAACCGTAAACTGTGACCGTCCGTTACGGTTTACGGTTCAATTTTTAATGGTTATATTGCAATTAACGTTCGGCCAACACTGGTGGACGGCCGCTTTCCCATAAAAATGTAGTCCCTATTTTCCTCCCTAGATATTGACGGACATTATGGAAGTTAGGAGTTATTTTTTTAAATCTGTATGGAATTTGATTTCGCTAATAATAAATAAATCGAAAAAAATCAGAGGCATAGAGAGTAGAATAAAATATTTATATAGTGTTTGAATTAAAACGTCGGATACCAAACTGTAATCGCATACTTTTTACTATGGGCTCCCGGCTCAAATATAATGACTTACTTCGTTAGTCAACTGTAATTAATTCAACCAATGACTTGTCGCCGCGGTCGAGAGAAAATTTAACGAATAAGTGCGTTGATGTCTTTTGTAGTATATTTTTATCTACTGAGATACTTACCTAATTTTGTTTAATTATTTAGATTTTATAGTGGAAAAAATATTATTTTAGTTGACTTGTAGAAAAAGTATTGTATAAAAAAGTGATATAATCAAGCTTTTCAATCTCGTGCCTACTCAGGCCACTCAAAAAGCATCGTGAACTAATCATAATTCATTCATTCATTCATTCATTCATTCATTCATTCATTCATTCATTCATTCATTCATTCATTCTAAACACGGTACTCGACTGAAACGCTCTCTATTATATCACAATTTTATATAATACTATATACATATAATGTTAATGTCCATAGAGGAAAATGGAGACTATTAAGGGGTCACATTACGTTGTCCGCTTTCGTCTCAAGCGCGAGTAATTTTTAATAGCTCAATTTGATTTCTAAGTACTGAAACTACAAGACGGCAGCCAAGGACCCAAGTGTTTTTAACAAGTCTATGTCACTTATTCCAGGGATCGGACAAAAAGTGCGGATGACGTCAAACCACTTATAGGATGATTTCAAATAGTATTTTTGATTTTCATAAACAATTATCACTTATCATTTATCAACCTCTTTATTAAACGATATCGCCACTTGAAATGAGTAAGTACGTTTTTGACTGACACATTGTCAATCAGATGAACAATAAATTGACTTCGTTATTGTTTAGCTATTGTATCTTCACGATTATATTTAGCTAAAATTTATATTTACTAATGTATAAGAAAACGCTCTAAAATGTCATCTTTACTTGAATATTGTGGCAATCCCACAGACTTGTTCTAACTAATTTCAAATAATTATACCTTATGGTAACAAGTTTCGTGAAATTTATTTTATTCACTACATCACCCTACCACCTGTATTATTAATTCCATGGATTTATTTACGATTATTTTGTTACTTCATTAATACTACTTTGTTACTACATGTCACACGGAAGTTTAAATACAAACTCAAACATCATCCTGTGTGCAAGATTACGTCATTTTTACGTCATCCGCACTTTTTGTCCGACCCCTGCTTATTACATTGACATCCCCTTCACTTTTTAAATATTCCTGTGGCGGTATCATGGTCGCATTTTTATCACTTGTCATGTCATGCGTCACTTTCGCACTTACACACTTGTTAGAATGTGACAGACATGATGACAGGTGATAAAAAACGGACCATCTTAAAATTGAAATTGAAATTATTTTGCCAGAGACATGGTTACATAAGGTGTTGTAAGGTTTTACACAAGGTAATAAAGTACACACATCTCGCCAACATTAAGGGCATGCAAAGGAATTTCTTACGCTAATTATTTACACAACAATTCATAAGTATATTATTTACATCATACCTATATGTTGTCCTTCCGGATCGATCCCAGCACTGGAAGATGGAGTAGTTGCACACGATGAATCATGGCTTAAACTCCTTCACACTAGGCGAGAACTGAGACACCAGCGCGCTGTTTTCCCACCTTCGTCACCGGGCATGACATTCTCCTGCCCGCCATGCGGTCGCGGCTGCCGCTCTCGAATTGGACTTACTAGTTATTTACGTAAGTGCCGCAATGTTATGGGCGCTGTTCAAACCATCATTTAATTGATGTTAAAGGCCAATGATGATGATGATGATGATTTACACAGAAAACCTATTTTATAGTTAGTTTAGTACCTACACAGACATTTACATTAATTTTCAAAATTATATAAAATCAAAATTACCTAGGTACTTCAAAATACATAAATTATTAAATTTCACAATACATACTAAAATGTCATATATAAAGAGTCGATATCAGCATATAATTTAAAGGCATAAATTTTAATATCATTCAACGTAATAATTTAATAAATAAGCTAGTTTATTCTTATTAATGTACCATATATATTGTAAATTAGGTTTAGCCCTACTGTAGAAGTAAGATGTTCGGCTCTTTATCATTTGTCACCATTCTTGTCACGTTGTGACAAGTCTGTAAGCGCGAAGGCATAGTGACAAGTGATAAAAATGGAACCATGCTGCCACTGCTGACACAGGGACGCATAAAATAATAAAATAAATAAAAATAGTTTATTTACCAAAAATTTTACAAGATTTCCTTAACCTATGACTGCCACACTAGGCTAAGCCTGTGTTGTGGAGTCAGATTGGAAACAATACTAATTTGAATTACATTCTACGCTACATACATAATTTTCATTATTTTATTTTTATAATTTTCATCATTGCATAGATACATAATTTTAAAATTTAGATGTTCGCGGAAGCCAATGAAAGTGAACTACGAGCGGCGAGCAGCTGGACTGACCTGGAGCAAGGCCAAAGATGGTGCTGGAGATAGGAAGGCGCGAGCTCATGAAGGCCATTTACACCTCTGGGGTGTCTTAAAACAGTTGATTTGTCTTAAAGGTAGGACAAAATATATGCAATAGAGGAAATTGCAACTTTTGTGTTTATCAGTCAGCCTATATGTACAGAGAGTTTTTAAAGGATCAGTATCATAAAAAATAGCGGCATAGCCATAAATAAATTTTCCTACGAGTCAACAAAAATAAATCTGAATTTAGGTAAACAAAGCAAAAGTATACGAGTATAGCTAAGGTACGCGAGCATACCGGGCCGGTCGGTCGGCAACACCTTCTCGTAACTCATGAGGCCCTGGGACTTGCTCTTTGCTAAATTAAATTTTTGGACAGTTTTTTTCTCGATTTTGGCCACAGTAGCCTATGAAGACTAACAAGCAACGCTAAGCGGTCTTCGTAGTCTATGGGTGTTGCTATATTACGGGTGTCACATGCATGTTTCTGACTTATGAAGCAATTGTTTCTACTATGCAACTAAATGAATATTTTGTAAGTTGGCAGCAGTGCACTTAGTTTGAAACTGCATTAGTTTTGATTTTGTTAAGTTGGTAGCCATTAATCGCAGTAACGTTATAGCGATTTTAAAGCACAAGTGCTGTTATGAGGAATAGACAATATAGACTTTTCTTAAAACCTTTTATGTATGTTCTTATATTCGTGTTAACGAATGTATAAATGACAGATAACAGTAGAGGAGTAAGAAAATAAATTAAAATTATAAGTTTTACTTTTAAACCATCGTCGTAATGTAACTATTTATTGAGGATACGATCTCAGTTTCATTTACTTGTCAGAATTAGTTTTTTTTAGGCCATAACTTTTATTACTTAACCTTTGGTATGCTCAGGTGAGATCGTGGTCAAACGCTTGCCTATCGTTATAAAAAAAAAGCAGATCTGATGAAGGAAAGGTTAATTTAATTTTAAGTATTTAGTTATTTAATATTTTCTAATTATTACATTTTTCGGAATAGTTTTTCTTAGCATGTTCTAGTTTTTATTGCAGAGTTTCTCAAAATTTCCGTTTTATTTCGTGATTCTGTTTTCTACATCATAATCTAGCAATTATAACGAATATTTTCCTATATATATTCAATTCAATTATTTATTTATATCGAATATAGGGTTAGGTGTTAGTACAGTACGACGAATCTTAAAATTAATTGATGTTAGTGACATAGAATGTACAAATAATTTATAATAATAATATAATATATTGCACGTATACGTTCAACCTGACGAGGGGACCCAAACGCTTGAGAAAATCGACAATCTCACACAGCACGATACATAACAGGTAACTTTCTCCTGGGGCTTATTATACCTTATCTCATGGGCTGATACGTCTGTAGCCTGTATAGTTAAGAGGCTGTCAACACCCAATGTCCTTGAAATTGATGTTACTTAAACAGTTTTTTAAGAAAGACTATTTGTCTAAGTCAAGTAAGAAAAATATATGTTCATAATTATTATATTTCAAAGACCGTGGTTGTACTCGATACATGATTGAACGAAATCGGCTCGATAGAAAATAATTGCAAAGATTGGTCTTAAAATCACAATTAAACGGTTCTATGTCTTTATTTTTTTGACTTATGGGTCTGCAATTAAAATCACAATTTCAAAACATTTATATCTAAACCGCTGTTGAGTAAAATATTACACTAATAATCCACTTTTTTTTATTTAAATATTTTTCTTATTATTCCCTTGCCCAGGCCCAGTAACATGCGACAGTGCTATCTCATTTACTCCGATACAAATAGACAGTGTGCGCGCTTTAGGTATTGACAGCCTCTTAAGTATGGGATTAGAGTCACGCAAGCCCCTAAGGATTACGAACTTCACGTCATGGATACAATTCATATATTGACAAAATTACGTGGCTGTCCATTGGAATAAATCTCACAGAATAATCTAAGCTAAAATTAACTAAATTTTAGAATTTTACCCGCATGTCATCATGAAACGCCTGTGAAGTGCTCATCATAATTGACATGAAGCTCCCGGTCCGTCCTAATTTCAACTTCAACAAGTCGTATATGCTTTTAAATGTTGTACTTCATACGCCGTTTTAGAACTAAATAACTCGGTCGAATATCCGGCCCATACTTTTAATGGAACTCCATTGTGAGAGGCCACATAACGTGTATGCACTTGGTATTTTTGTGTTGTATTCGGACGAGTGAAGTTCGCTGACGTTTAAGGTACAATATAAAAGTACAGTGCAATACAAATATACCTATTTCGCTGCTTACCAAAACAATATATAGAACGAATAATGTAAAACTATGTTTTATAAAGGAATAAATGAATGAATGAATGAAATATTGCCGAAATAGGGTCGGCAACAGGCATGTAACACCTCTGGAGGCGTCCATAGGCTATGGTGACTGCTTACCATCAGGCCGGCCGTATGCTTGTTTGCTACTGTAGTACAAAAAAATATACTGTGCGTAAATTCAATATAGTTTACAAATTGAAAGCTTTGGACATTTAAGTCGCTCGGAAGGATTCGAATATGAATTTCCTAATATTTTTTTAGCCTAATGTATTCTTTTGCTGCAACGATGGCAAACAAACATACGGCCCGACTAATGGACATTGATTACCTTAACCTGTTAACTGCGTACGACAGGGATGTAATATGCCGACACTTTGAAAACCATCACCTGCCGACACTGTGTAAAGTGTCTACTTATTTGGGCCAGTCTCAAACATGTTTTTTGGATAAACTAACCCTAAAACACATTTAAAAAAAAAATTGATAACCACCTCCTTTTGAAATCTTAGTCGGTTAAAAATCACATTATTTATGTCGAGCGTATTGATTTGTTGTTAAAACTTCCCGTTCCATGTATTACATAGCTCTAAATCCATTAAAAGTGCTTGAGTCAAGGTCGCTTGGAGGTACTAAGAACGAAGGCATCTCAGCGATCTCGTATAAGTTTGAATAAGCCCGACCACAATGGTTATTGTCTCAGCGCTCCGCGGCATAATGGTGGCTTAGCGCCTATTCAAAAACCACTATCTGGAAAACCAAAGATCACATGGCCTTTAATCTCGTTACAACTGTGTTCCATGACAGGTCTCTCTTATACTGGATGAGTAACAAACTTTCGGTTGGCGTAGGTGGATGAGATGGCGGTGAACGTGGATGCTCCTAATTGTTGTGACACTGCGCCATTGTTCCACGGGACGCGTTGAGCTAGACTGTTATATACCTAGATATAGTTTGCTGAAGTTATTTAGTACCCCTGTAGTTTACTTAAAATGTTTATTATTACTTTTTTTTATTAATGAACATAAACTACAGGGGTAAGGGTAATTGTTCAAAATAAACTTTTATGCTTTGTACAAAACTAATTGGCATAGGTACAGTACGTACCAGCATTTTCTGTCAACATTACTTACTCACCTGTATGCATACAATGTTTCATGAGAAGAACATATATTAACTCAAAATATTATCAACTAAATACCATCAGGCAATTCGTCTTCGTTCGCCTCCTCGATCATAAAAAAAAAAGTTTCACGCTACATTTCTCTGCGGACTATTCAATCCTAAACGCTAGAAGTAGAGTTAAAGTTTAAAGCCTATTCCCCTAAATATTTGAATTTTGCTCTGCTCCGAATCGTAAATATCCACATGCATATATAACGTGGTGTGCGAGAAACTGCTCCGCCATTTGCCTTCATAGCGTCGCTCGCTGCACAAATTGATTCACCTCCAGCCCGAAACCGCAGCACTCTCGGCGGAATTCGAGGGTTAAACCAGGCCTCTGCTCATAGCACACAATAGATAATACTACGTACCTACAGGATACCGAGATCTGACGCCACCCTAAGGTGCAAGACGTAGGTCATTACCATATTAAAAAAACCGGCCAAGAGCATGTCGGGCCACGCTCAGAGTAGGGTTCCGTAGTTACTCTTCCGTCACAATAAGCTAAACTGGAGCTTAAAGTATGGTAGATTGTTAACCAAGGGATGAACTGTGGGTGTACGTCTTTTTACTATGAAGGGGAAACTTTTTGCGATAACTCAAAAACAGCTATACTGATCATATCCGCTATAGTTTTCATTTAATATAATTTCCGCTATAGTCTTTCTTAAGCTCTACTTCCAAGATTTTTTTCATATTTTTTGGACCTATGGTTTAAAAGTTAGAGGGGGGGGACACATTTTTTTTTCTTTCGGAGCAATTATCTCCGAATATATTCACTTTATCAAGAAATGTTTGTTGAAGACCCCTATTAGTTATGAAAGACCTTTCCAACGATATCCCACACTGTAGGGTTGAAGCAAAAAAAATGTTCACCCCCACTTTACGTGTAGGGGAGGTACCCTAAAAAAAAAAAAATTTAGATTTTATTGTACGACTTTGTCGGCTTTATTGATTTATATATCCATGCCAAATTTCAGCTTTCTAGCACTAACGACCACGGAGCAAAGCCTCAGACAGACAGACAGACATATAAGGGTTCCTAGTTGACTGCGGAACCCTAAAAAGAGTTGGGTGAGACATGTTGCTAGTTAAAATTGGATTAATATATCAGTTTTGCTTCTTTCCTCGCAAGTGCGATGAAAAACGTCGTATGAAACGCGTGTGAATTGATCATTACACACATCGGTTTTCTTATTGCGCCCAATATGCGCACAATATCGCCTCGTGTGTAATGACCAACGTAGTACACTTGTATCATAATGTTCTATTAGACACTTAGTTTTATTATTTATTAGATTTCTACTTTGTTTATTTTATTAAAGTATACTTACAAGGTGCACGAACTTTAGTACTTATGAAACTGAATTTAGTTGTATTAAGTTTACTTACTTAAGGTGAATTACTAAGTACCAGTAAGTAACAGTTATAATTATGTACAATTTTAGACTCGGACAATAGGGTTGTTTCCAATTTTTTGAAACGCTCGTATTACGTTCTATATTAACTAAAAGTTGCCCTAAAATCCAACTTTTATACTAAAAACGGCTTTAAATTTGTTAAATTAACAAAATATATTTTGACAAATACTTTCGCGCCCAAAACGCTCTTTGAAAATTCTGTGACGCCACAGTTTACGGTTTGACACATAACTACATACGCACGTAGAAGATACGAACTGTCAACTGACATATGTCATTTGTTCTTTATCGCCTAACTGTCAACAGTGTCAATCCGAGAGTTGTGACGTCATCAGAATCTTCAATGACGTTTCGAGTTTGGTCACGTGACGTGTGCCAAAAGATATTTTAAATTCAATATTTACAAAAATATGGTCATTACAGGTCCCCTAAAAGTAGTTTAACATGTTCTTATAATCCAAAAGAATTTATTAGGATACAATTCTGTCCTAAAAGCAGTGGTGGCCGAGTGGATATGACGTCCGACTTTCAATCCGGAGGTCGCGGGTTCAAATCCTGGCTCGTACCAATGAGTTTTTCGGAACTTATGTACGAAATATCATTTGATATTTACCACTAGCTTTTCGGTGAAGGAAAACATCGTGAGGAAACCTGCAATACATCTGCGACGAAATTCAAAGGTGTATGTGAAGTCCCCAATCCGCATCGGGCTAGCGTGGGGACTATAGCCCGAGCCCTCTCGCACATGAGAGGAGGCCTGTGCCCAGCAGTGGGACGTATATAGGCTGAATTATTATTATTATTATTACAATTCTGTCCTAAGATTTGTAGATGGAAACAACCCTATTGGGAGACCCAGCAAACGTTTTGTGGAGTTTGCTCAATGAATTATGTTGTTAGTGTTTGGACTCCGAGAAAAGCACAAAACAAATTAACTTAAGGCTTTACAAAAGATCAGTTTATTGGAAATTGAGTAGGTGATTTGATTGCTTCTTTTTTTATCCTCATTTTTCGTGGAATAGAATAATGAAGCATGTCCTGGGAAATGTAATGTCTGGTAAATATTTCCTTTTGTTATTTCCTGTAATTTCCCGTTCACTGTTTTTTATATAAATACTTAAATACATAGAAAACATCCATAACACAGGAATAAATATTTATACACACAAATAAATGCCCTTAGCAGGATTTGAACCTAAATACAATAATGTATAAACACTTTTTATTTTATCTTATAACGACAAAAAGTGTACAGCAAATACCTATATAATGAAACGCATTTGTTTACCGCGTAAATAACGAACATACTATTTTATACAACCGTTATACAATAGAGAGCTTTTTAATAAAGCTTGATTATATCACTATTGTATACAATATTTTTTCTATGAGTTATCTAAGACATTCCTTTTTTTACTTTTAAATAATTAATGAAAATTGGAGGTTTCCAGGTCACGACAAAAATATCTCATGGGAAGTAAAATCTATTGACATCTTCCAATATATTTATAACCGACAGTTAACAGCATGGACTTACGATGGCAATATCGTGATACCCGGAAAATGTGCCTAAAATTGTTTTAATAAGAATAAAAGGCCTATTTATAACGTGAGCTCACTCTCCGAAATCATTTGTGGGCGAAACAAAGGACCGGCAATATTTTTCGTGCGAACTCTTGTGTTGAGGAGGAAATGTTTTGTTCCAATGAATCAAGCGTCGTGGAAATGGAGAGGGCCTGTTCAAACATTATTTATAAAGTTTATTTCACAGTGGGATAAAGTTGTAGTAAGCGGCGCATTAAAAGACTCTTTTATCTACATAATATATGTACATACGTACCTCTATGATGAACAAATTCCTTATATGTGACAATATTCGTTTGCGTTATAAAAACGTTGTTGGTGAAACATTTAGTTTCTGAACGCATCATAAAGAGTATAATTATAATATAAGTGAAGATAAAACAGTGTATGTAACTGTACCTACGTACAAATAAGGTATTCAAATACTTGTGTGATGTTTTTATGAAACTCACTATTTTAGCTCGTTACATAAACTGACACTCTTTTATTTTAATGCCTTTTTAGGGTTCCGTAGCCAAATGGCATAAAACGGAACCCTTATAGTTTCGCCATGTCCGTCTGTCTGTCTGTCTGTCTGTCTGTCTGTCTGTCTGTCTGTCTGTCTGTCTGTCCGAGGCTTTGCTCCGTGGTCGTTAGTGCTAGAAAGCTGAAATTTGGCATGGATATATAAATCAATAAAGCCGACAAAGTCGTACAATAAAATCTAAAAAATTGATGGTTTTTAGGGTACCTCCCCTACACGTAAAGTGGGGGTGAAATTTTTTTTTCGCTTCAACCATTAAGTGTGGGGTATCGTTGGAAAGGTCTTTCAAAACTAATAGGGGTTTTCAAAAAACATTTTTTGATAAAGTGAATATATTCGGAGATAATCGCTCCGAAAGAAAAATAAAATGTGTCCCCCCCCCTCTAACTTTTGAACCATAGGTCCAAAAAATATGAAAAAAATCGTGGAAGTAGAGCTTAAGAAAGACATTAAATGAAAACTATAGCGGACATGATCAGTTTAGCTGTTTTTGAGTTATCGCAAAAAGTTTTCCCTTCATAGTAAAAAGACTTATTTTAATTAGGTACTGATTATGCAAATTTGCCTATTTGTTTAACTCAGGTGAAAGGTACCGTTTCATCCCTTGGCTAACAATTTACTATACTTTAAGCTTACCAGTTTAGCTTATTGTGACAGAAGAGTAACTACGGAACCCTACACTGAGCGTGGCCCGACATGCTCTTGGCCGGTTATTTATGTAGCATATACTACTAGTACCTGGGCGACCGAGCAATGCTCGGTTATAACTATTTATTGTAATATGGTGGTGTATACGTGATAATCTTAACTACTTACATTTTTTTACTAAATTAAACTTGTCTAAAACAATAAAAATTAAAATAGTACATTACGATACAAGTGCGAAAAATAGGAAATTCGAAACGAGTGGCGATAAATTAAAACACGACCGAAGGGAGTGTTTTAAATCGACACGAGTTGCGAATTACCTATTCGCACATGTATCGTACAACGTTTTACAGTACATATGGCCCTTTAAATGTTCGACACAGTAACGTAATATGCTACTTCTCGCACTAGTGCTATAAAGTAGCCCCATATGTACTGTAAAATTATATATAAACTTGAATATATAAAAAAACAAAAGTTAATCACCGGGCGAGATTCGAACCCGTAACACTCGTTTCTAGCCGTCCGCGTCTTAACCCACTGGACCAGACGGACAGTGGCCGGCGACACGAAATTAGCGACCATATTCTGCGTCGAAAGAAAAACGCATGAAGACTCGAAAACACGCGTTTTCCCAAACATAAGACTACTACCATACCAAATACCAAATTTCAGCGAAATCGTTAGAGCCGTTTCCGAGATCACAGAAATATATATACAAGAATTGCTCGTTTAAAGGTATAATTTACCTCCATCTTTTGTACAGCAACGCCTCTTTGTCATCCCCAATGATTGAGTTAGCTAGATTGGACTATACGGGCCTTATACATCATCGTTTGATGAGGCTAGAATCGTCTTTTTTTATATATTGGCCGTTAAGATTTAAAACCATACCAAATAGTATAATTACAATCGACCTGCTTATTATTTTTCTCTTTAAACATTGTTTTCAGTGTAAATTTTCCTTTCATTTCCAGGTACATGTTCGCTAGAAACCTTTTAGCGTGAGAGCTCACACGGCTGTCATACGTAAGGCAGATCATGTTTACGTACCAGGTATTATCAACTAAGAAAATAAACAAGAAATCCATTAGGAGAGTGCCAATCTAGTTCCAAGGGAAAGGCGTTGGTAGATAACTGTAACTCAAAGATTTTCTAAAATAGACTCCGTATTGATAAGATGACAGTGGTCGACTGCTTCTCCATTTTCTACCTTGATATTGATACTATAGAAAATATTTGTATACATTTATTGTATATTAACTATAAGTCCCTCGTTTTCTCGATTTTTTGATTATTATAAAGTTTGGTGAGAATAACAAATTCCATACAATTTTTTCAATGCTTCTGATTACTATAATAATTGAAAAATCGAAAAAAATCAAAGAGGCATAGTTGTGGTTAATATACATTAAATTGCTTAAAATACTTTCTATACAGTGTGTCCCTAGCCATTGGACAAAGCCGAAATGTACATATGCATTAGGGTATTTAGAACCAGTGTACAAAGTATCATAACAACCGGTGTAGCGGTTTCGAAGAAATTAAGTAGAAATTTTGTAGCACCTAAGGTAATATCTTTCAGGGTTTGTCCAATGGCTAAGGTCACCCTGTAATGTTAATGTTTTTAAAAGAATGTGGGGACTACGTTTGTATGGAGAAGCGGTCACGTGCCGTCATCCCATTTTATCGTAACCATAAACAAGGACTTGGAGAGAGGTATATGATTTAGATAGATAAAATAATATTAAAACAAGTTAAGGTGAATGAAATGTATGAAATAAGAATATTTTTAAATTTAATGTATGTGGCATCGCCGCATCTCTACACCGTGAAATACAGCTACTTAATATAAATTAATAATAAAAAAGAAAATGTTCAAAAAGTATATGTAATAGAATAGGCTATTGCAAAACTTATCTAGCAAACTTTGTACGGTGTTATACTACACGTTCTTAAAAAATTGCTCAAGTGTAATATACAAAACGATAAGGTGCTCCAGTGAGAACTTTATTAGTACAAAGCCAAGTAATTTGCTTGTAATACTAACGGTATGAAATGTCCAATGTAAAGTAAACCCTAAATGGCTCAACAATTAAAGTACGTGTCTGTACAATAAACCGAAAACTCATTTCGTCGTTTGTTATTAAGTTGCGTTACTGCGTCACTTTCTTCTGATATGTTGACGAATGAGATGCAAGTAGCTTAAGTCGTCATACATAATCTATCTATCGAATAAGTGATCTGCGCTGTAACCTAACAATAGAGTTGGCAGTCTGCCAATATGTTTCTTAACGATCTTGCGTATTCATGCAGCAACCATTGATGTTCCCAACAAACTTTGTAATAAACTTTTATACTATGTGGGTAATGTAAAGTAAACAGAGATAAGTTATCATGCCATCATAAATAGATTATAAGATAATCTTGAAGTAAATTTAGTACGTAATTTGAATTCAGCATGGGAACTTCCTTTCATTTTTAGGATTCCGTACCAAAAACGTACAAAAAAAAACCCTTATGGTGCGACTCTGTCCGTCCGTCCACCTGTCTGTCACATCGCTAAATACCTCGAGTACCACTTAACTATCGATTTGAACACCGACACATGGAAAGTATTTTTAAAATGCCCAATATAAAGAGGGGGCGAAAATTTCAAAGTCTAGTAACTAGGTCAAGTGGGGTATCATTTGAAAGAACTCACATTGTAAATTCCAAAAATCCATAGTGAAAAAAATATATGAAGGGAAATGTGACGAAATACCATAATTCAATTCAATTCAAATATACTTTATTCATGTAGGCCTAGCAACAAGCACTTATGAATAGTAAGACAGTATTACATATAATTATCTTAATCTAATTATCAGAGCAATTTATTGATGTTGTAAATATTATTCCATATATAATACTAATGAATATAATTCATAGATCAAATTTAATACTAAAACTTTCACAAAATACAGTCATACAAAAAAAAATGTATAAAAAATACTAGTCTAGATTGTTTCTAGAATAAATTCTAAATGTCAAACAAATATAATAAAAACAAAAACACATACGATTTATCTCTGAACATTTGTCAGATAATCAGACCTCTATCTTGGTAACTTTAAAAACGCTTAGGTACTAACAAAATACAGCAAAAACGGGATGTACAGTCAGCAATAAAAGGTGATATGATCAAAATACCTAGTAAGGTTGTGTTCAAATAATTTTGAACTTCTATTGCTCTATATAGTAAACAATTGTGGTTAGGTACGGAGTACTGTTGATCAATGGGAGAGGCTAGCAATAAATAGTTTATATGATATGATGAATGGATCTGAAATTGCGTGCATTACTAACATATTCTTACCACCGTAGATGAGGGATGGACCTCCAAGTTATACAAGATGGATATGCGATCTGGTGAAGGAGACTTATATCTGGCTTTGAATGGATATTTACAATAATTCACTGTAAATTTAGGTGAGTATAGACATAGAAAAAAAGAAAATGGTTTGGAAAACTCGTTAATTTATTTAATCAATACTTCATTTAAGCGTTAGCTTGTATCCATGCGGTAAAACGTGACACTCTAGTATTCACGCCCGGATACCGGGGTTGGGCGCACCCCTGGCCCCATGAGCATATTCCGACCACCACGTTGTTGTGGACCAGAGGGCCGCCCGAGTCGCCCTGGCACTGGTCGCGCCCGCCCACGTCCAGCCAGCCAGAACAGATCATGTTGTCAGTAACGTTACCGCCCACCTGGAAATTCGAAATGTAAATATTGGATCTGCAGATTATAAACAAAGGTACTTTCCGTTATGCTTGGGCAAAGTAGAGCAATTTAGAAAATTACAAGAAGCAATTCACTTATGGCATTACTCATAAATGCCTGTTAAATCTAACAAGCCCTTGATAATCGTTTGTTCTTATCCGTCACTTTGATATGTGATTGAACTTCATAGAACAGAACAAACTTTACGAGTAACATAGGTTTATTTAGTTTTATCAATACGGGAGTTTGTTCTTAGTAGTTAACATTATTTAGGTACAAGTGCAAAATTATGCCCATCCTATTCATATCCTAAAAAAAGCGGCCAAGTGCGAGTCGGACTCGCCCATGAAGGGTTCCGTACTACTTACTAGATCTCGTTCAAACTAATTTTCGGTGGAAGTCTGCATGGCAATGTATGTCATATATTTTTTTTAGATTTTACATTCTGTCATTTTAGAAATTACGGGGGGGGGGGCACATTTTAACACTTTGGAAGTGTCTCTCGCGCAAACTATTCAGTTTAGAAAAAAATTATATTAGAAGCCTCAATATCATTTTTGAAGACCTATCCATAGATACCCCACACGTATGGGTTTGATGAAAAAAGATTTTTTGAGTTTCAGTTCTAAGTATAATTTATTGCTTTTTCTATTTTTGTGTAAAAATCTTAATGCGGTTCATAGAATACATCTACTTACCAAGTTTGAACAGTATAGCTCTTATAGTTTCGGAAAAAAGTGGCTGTGACATAATCGGACAGACAGACGGACATGATGAATCTATAAGGGTTCCGTTTTTTGCCATTTGGCTACGGAACCCTAAAAAGGAGCTTCATTATTCAGTAAAAAAAACAATCTAGATTCCTCATAAGTCGATGATGTCATCAGATGCTAAAATTATGAAAACAAGTCGTGCCTTAAACATGCAATCAAATAAGAACTTAAATCTACTTCAAGGATGTGGTCACTGCAAATTCTCTGTTTAAGAATCTAGATCGAATCCTGTACAATTTAACGCTACATCCAATAGACCACGAAGTAGTATGACTCGTGGTCATCGTTGCTGGACTTACCTCAAGGTAGTGGCTCTTGCAAGTAGTCTGGTTCACAACCCAGATCTGAACATGTCTCAGCTGGTCAGAACCAGAGCAGCTGGAACATGTCGCTCCCCATCCTATGGCCCAAACAGCTTGGTTGTCAGCTAAGTAGTAGTTGGCGCCGGCGATGCTGCCTGGCCGCGCCTGCATGGACAAATATACATGCAAGTTATACAGTTAAATAAGAACATTTAAAACTATCCACTGAGGGTTTGAGGGGTTCTACTTGGACAAAAATGCTTTCTTATGTCAAATTGTTCTCCTCTACAGGTCGCATATCAACTGATTCTCGTAAAATTTTTGAGCAGGTTCAATAATTTATTAGTCGAGTTTTATTTTTTAGTCGATTCACCTTTTGGAAATTTCACAAAAACTTTTTTTATAGAATAAGTACAAAGGCACTTCCAGTGTTATCAAAATGATTTGAATGACGTCAAAATCAAACTACAAATTAAAAACTTCTTAGTAACCGTCGAAAGGGAGTTTATCTAGTCTCAAAACAGCAGGAGTAATCGTGTCGACTTGACAATTTCTGTAGCTACCTGATAACTCTGAGAGATAGTAGTCGCGGAGCGCAGCAGAGCGACGTCGTTGTCAAGAGTTCTGGTATTATGGCTGGGGTGGATGAGGATAGATCTGACGTTGTGGACCACGCCACCGCTGTTGGCCCAGGTGGAACCTACGCGGATTCGCCATCTGTTTGCTGCGTCACCCCTGAAAGAGTTTATTTTTACTTAAGTTGAGTTACAATTGATTTTACATAGTTTTACGTAGTTTCTTCATCATGTCGTCTTTTACTTTTGACTTACACTTAAGACGTATCAAGTCTGGCTAAATGCCGATTACAGCTTCCTAATAGAATGTAAACTGTCGTGAGTCATACTTACTAACGTTAAGCTAATTATACTCACGTATTATTAAACACTCGCGCAACATGTTTCGAAGAGTCTAGGTCTCCTTTTTCAAGCACTAACAGAGCAAATAGCGTTCACGATGGGCGCGCTTTGCGTACTGCAGCACGCCGCGTCGCGCGATGAGCGCGCGCTGAGAGAATCGGTTGGGGGTTGGGGGAGGTCTTGCACTGTTGTTGTAGCGAGCATGGTAGTGGGTTTGGGTCAATGTGTAGCTGAATTGTTGTAACAAGTTAATCTAATGTTGGTTAGAATTCTTTAATTTGTAGGGAGATGCTTTCGGTACATTAAGTCAACCTGAAGCGGCAGAGAAAGATATAGTATTTTGTACAATCGTGATTATATATAATAGGGGGCTTTTTAATCGAGTACCGTGTTTAGGCAACGAAGCTTGCTGACGTGCCTAAGTAAGGTACGAGATAGAAAAGATTGATTACATCACTATTGTATACAATACTTCTTCTACGACTCATCTAAAATAGTACTTATTTACTATAAAACCTAAATTAATGAAAATTCGTATCTCAGTAGACAAAATGTAGTATAAAAGAAAAACGCGCAAAGTCTTACTTACACAAAGCAATGGGCGGCCGACAGAATGGATCTAGTATTGAGGATAGTCCCACTGCACGACTGACTGTAGGTGATCAGGTTCCAAGAGTACAACAATGGAGCTGCGAATGGGTACTGGTCGATGGTCGTCACGGAGCCACCGACGATCCTCTGAGGGTTTCTGGGAACCGCTAGAAATGTATATTACAAATACAACAAACAAACGACAATACAATATAATTTATTGAAAAAGTATTGTACAGTGGTTGCTCTAAAGGGATTGTTATTAGAGAAAAGTGATTTACAAATGCCTAAACAAGAATTTCCTGTGTTTCAGGCAGAAAAAGACAATATTTATTATTTTTAATTATTAACTTAATTATAAATTAGAAGTAGTACACAGTAAAAGTCTTATCACCTTAACAATATATACTTAAATATTAAAATTAACACTTTATAGAACTTTTTCCGAAAATTTAAATAGTTTATGTTAAGTCTTTGGGGAACAAGACTCCTCCTCATATTTGAGAGGGACTGTGCTGTTATTAGTATTTTGATTATTTTTTTGACTGTAATTGCTACGACGCCGTATAAAATAACCACGATTTCATAATAATGGATTCGTGTAATGTTAATAATATATGCCACTGTCTAGTAGTTTTTAATAAAAACATTGTTCAAAGATGTAGCTTCGAATCCCACGTTAGTCAGAGTTAATCATAGTTTATTTTATTATTGTGATTGACATCTGCGTATGTTACTTATAAATGGATTAGTTATAATAAATATGGTCCAAAAATACTGCTTTTTGTTTATTTTCACTGGCTTGTGAGAGTGACAAACCTAAATCATGTTTTAATTAGAAAGACCCTGACTGTGATTTAATTTGGTTTGTGATCTGGTTGTCTTTTATTTGAAAAATTAATGATTCTCGTTTATAGTGACATGACTGTTACAAAAAAAATGCACGCAGTAATAGATCAAATAAAAAACTTATTTTTACTCACCCGTGACGCCATTAAGGCAAACCGCCACTAAAACCAAAGTAAAATGCATCTTGTCTAACCACACACGGAGTGCCATCAATCAGAGCTATTGTCTTTTATACCTGTGATTAGATAATCGATAAAGTAATTATAGATATTGACCAGTACCAATTAATCTTAAAGGAGTTCATGTTCGGATCAGAAGTATTGATAAGAAATGAGTCATATGATTACATAGTATTGGATGATTCCATGTGTTTTCGAACATAAGTGGGTCATACGTCACTCATATAAAAAATCTCACCTGTTATTAGTAGTTAAGGCTTTTTAGCTTACTCTCAGTTATCAAGTCATAACTTTTAAAGGGAATTTATGATTTCTAGGTATGTTAAAGTAAAGATACTATTCACTTTAACATTCAGAAAGAAAAATGTTTTTATCTTTAAATTGTGGAGTTGTAACATGGCAAACCTGCATGGTGCAGTCACCGCGCGCACTGGCCGGTAATAAAAAATATGCCCTTTTCGCTCGTCTTTTGTTTTCTTCGGGTGAAATTTTCTCGACAATTTGAAGGCGAATCGCACGACTCCAATTACATTTATCTAATGTTATTAAAGCTTAAACGCTGTATTGTTATTTAAAAAAGATTTCTTACTTAATGGGCTGCCCCTAACGCAGGTAAAGATTGTATATAATTATGTTTAAGTTCTGTTTGTGTTTTAACCTAATCCAAATCTTATTTGTACGTCACTGGTTCTTGTAACAGAATGAGGCTTGGGTTAGGTTCCGACCCGAAATTTAAGAACGCACGATTGTTGCAGCCCTTTCTTCTCGTTTAAAATTGAAGACTACTTATTTCTTGACAATCGCTGCTGAAGTTTTCATCTGATTGTGCCTGGTGGGCCCGCGTAGCCCTCAGTAGCACCTGCTGCCAGGATTCATCGTTTGGCTCGATGAAGATTCAAGAACGTTAAGGCCAGTGACGATATTTTATTATTTTAGAGTAGACTCGCGTACTGACAGATATTAGTTCATTTTATTGTATATTTTTACAATAAGAACCTGTACCCCTAGTGTAAATTTGATCGACATCATAACGTGACGAACGCGTTTGCGTTAAGTCTCATTTTATATAGGATTTTGAGCTTCCAAAACGTCCCGCTTGGCGCGCTCTCTCTAAATCCAATACAAAATGAGACTAAACGCAAACGCGTACGTCACGTTTCGAAATCGAATTTATTTACACTAGGAGTACTGGTTTCATTTAGTTATTACCGCTTTAGTTAGCCGGCTACAGAGTGATGAAAAGAAAATATGAAAAGGTGATGTACTTATTCTCTATCAAGTGGATATCAGTGTCCACTATACGCTTATTGGAATCTTTATAATAAAATGTGTAGCAAATAATCTATTCTCTATTCGTTATTCGTATTCGCGGGCTGGGTTTCCGCAACTCGACGTCGCAATTCGCGCCTATTTTGCGTGATGGTGGGTTGACGGCACTACTCCTGCCAACCCAACTCTACCAGGAAGCCTAGCAGACCCTTGATGTTGCCGACGACTTCTGGGAGAGACCCCGGGGAACCGAGGTATTGTGCCCGGTATTCTGCCACCCCTGGGCATTAATCTATTCTCTATATGTGGCTTTAATTTGGTCAAAATTACAAAACCTTTCCTGTCACCCGTACACATATTTCAATTTGGCTAAAAGTTTGATAAATCGTTCCGAATGAAATAACAATTCATATTCACTTTAGCACACATGAGCGCCATATATTTGCAGAAAAATAAACTTGAAACAGTTGAAACACGGAATGAACGTTTTCATTTTCATGATGTTACGTTGCCTTGTTCCAGAAATGTTTTGTTTGATTGAGGGAAATTAAAAAAAGTGATTCATAAAAATTTGTCTATTCCGTTATTTTTGTGACATTTTTATTTTACTTGGACTTATTTGCTTATTTAATGAATATTGCCTATTTTCTTTTTTTGTTTTGGTAATTACACTTAAAACATTTGATGTATTGAAAAATCATGTATATGAATGAAAAATATTAAATGAAAAGTTTTGATCCTTTAATTTGATTTTCTGCTTCACAAAATTAATGCTTAGATGTCAACTGACTCTTTTAAGGTTTTTCGGGTTAACTTAAATGGTACAAAAAATAAATTTTAGCTACTCAGTGAGTACATACGTTTATACTATTTAAAAGGAAGTTGTGAACGTAAGTTAAATTTCTAAAAAATTCAATAACCCTCTTGTACCTACCTCGTTTTTGCATGTTAGGTTTTATAAAGCTGTAAGTATTAACATTAATTTTTACTTTTTACTTTATTTTACTTATTACTAACACACATATGGGCTGTAAATGCCTGAAACAATCAATCAATCAATCAATCAAATATTTATTGATAAAATATAAGTATTTTAGTATTTTATTTTCAAATGATTATATAATTTTAATTTTAATAAGGTACTAGTGTTGTGTTTCTGTATGAGTTAAGGAATAACTGTAAAATTAAACCTTAACCTGGTGAGCTCATAGCGACCACATATCAAATGTTATCTTTTTATGAGCGGAGATACTACAGGGAAGACTAAATATCATTTTCGTGTCTATAAATTAACCGATTTTTCGAAAGATCCTAGCGTGACATATTATAGAAAACAGTTATATTTTTTATTTATTTGCAAGAAACATGGTTATACAGATGTTAAATAAGTTACAATAAATAGAGGTGCGCGCATATCTCGCCAACAATACTGGCACGCAAATAATAATTATACACAATAGATTAAAATTTACATCATGCAATTTAAACACTAAGAATTCAATTATAAAACAAATATTTACATTAATAAAAATACAAATTGATAATCTACATATTAAATGTCAAAATTTTCTAGGATCGAATAGAATGAATTCTGCACTAGCCATTGTTGTAGTTTCTTTAAAAACATCCTTAAGGTAATTCTTTAATATTACTAGGCAGTTTATTAAATAGTTTTACAAAAGTACCTATATAAAAGTTGCGCAATCGCTGGGAGCCTAGCGGTAAGAGCGTGCGACTTGCAATCCGGAGGTCGCGGGTTCAAACCCCGGCTCGTACACAATGAGTTTTTCGGAACTTATGTGCGAAATGTTATTTGATATTTACCAGTAGCTTTTCGGTGAAGGAAAACATCGTGAGGAAACCGGACTAATCCCAACAAGGCCTAGTACCCTCTGGGTTGGAAGGTCAGATGGCAGTCGCTTTCGTAAAAACTAGTGCCTACGCCAAATCTTGGGATTAGTTGTCAAAGCGGACCCCAGGCTTCCTTGAGCCGTGGCAATATGCCGGGACAACGCTAGAAGAAAAAGACAAGATTATATAAAAGTAATTACAGATGACCGCGAACAATATTGTATTCGTTAAACTAATGCTAGAGTAAAATTAGCATCGCATTATCCCAATAATTCTGCAATTTGCGTTGTAGCAATCTGCAAAATAATTAAAATGTAATGGATTACCATCCGAAATGAACACCGAAATTGAACGTACTTTGACTTTAAATTATGACATTTTGTTACCATTGCATGCAGTTCCGGTCAATAATATATCACGTCCATGTTTTTATGGTAGAACTTTTTTTAGATGAGTATATTTGTAAGTGATTTCCACCTCACTATTGTAATCTAGTACGAGTAGTAGACCTTTGTGCGAGCAATGTTTAAACGCGGTTTATATATAATTAATTCTGGAGGTGCGACGGGAGTCTGGTTCTGGCTGAAAAACAGCGCTGAATTGTCACCCATGTGGGCGGGCACTTTCAGCATCAAGCTGACGCCAAAACCGTTTGCCACATTATTAGAAATAAATATATTATATTACAAGGTATACCAAGTATTATTAGAATAGTTAATTTAAATTAAGTTAGGTTGTTTTTTGTACTCGTTTTTTGTGGCAATAAAGTATTTATCTTTCTTTCTAATACCGTATCAATAACAGATTTTTAAACGAATGCTCTTTATAGTGATAGAACTATAAGTTAAGCGTAGAGTGCTTACTCCATATATCAGATTCCTAATTTAATAAATAATAAGTTTTATGGGAGGTGTGATAAAATGGTAAAAATATGGTATATTAATAAGTTACTCGCTTATTAAGCTTAAGTGTTGTTAATAAATCAATAAATATTAAGTATAGGACATTTTTTTACAAATTGACTAAGCCCCACGGTAAGCTCAAGAAGGCTTGTTTTGTGGGTACTCAGACAACAATATATATAGTATAAAAATGCTGTTATTAACATATTTTATTTACAACTTATATTAAATACTTAAATACATAGAAAACAACCATGACTCAGGAACAAATATCTGTGCTCAACAGTCATCACTCATCACACAAATGAATGCCCTTACGGACCGTCGGCTTCATAGGCAAAATCACTATTCACTAGGCTAGACCGATCGTCTTATTAAATAAATAATAGTAAATTGTGATACAAGTACGTGCTAAGTTGGTCAGTACACACAAGGCGATATTGTGCGCGCAAGCTGCAAGCGAGCACGCAATAAGAAAGCCGATGTGTGTAATGACCATAGCGCACGCGTTTCATACGACGTTTTTCAACACACATGCGAGGAAAAAATAAACTTTCATATTAATCAAATTTTATTTGTTAAATCGGTTAGTAAAAGTCTTAATTGCATCTGTCATACTGCCTGCCGCCTCTCGCCTCGCCGCTGGCGCCGGCGGACCCCGGCAGGTCGGCGGGGCGCCGGCTCCCGCCAGTCCACGTTGTAAAATCTACTCGACCAATTTAAGAAGGCTCCGTTTCCATACATATTATTAGCAATCAGTTACCTTCTTAACTCAGTCGGATAATATAATGAAAAAGCACTCGTGCTAATATACTGAAAAAGCACGCGTGTTTAATATCTGGGATTATGAGCCAAAAATCGGTGGAATAAAAACGCCGTTTTGAGCAAGTGTGTTGAAAATAAATATTATAGGACATTATTACATACATTGACTACCCACAGTAAGCTCAATAAGGCTTGTGTTGTTGTTGTGTTACAAATACGTTTTCGCAAAGCTCGCTTTAAATTTTATAGTGTATGTATGGCGTGAGCATTCTAAGCTTACCTACTTATTTCTCTGTCCTAGTGGAGGCTAGTGATCTAGAGAGGGCAGTGCGGTATGCTGTGTAATTGGCTACGTAACGTACGGTAAGCAATGAAATATACTGAATAGTTATGCCCTTAACTCGATTGAAATACAACACAAGCTGTTCTTCAGTACATCTTAGGAACACAAAGATTAGTTATGCCAAAGCCAAAGGAAATCTTTTGTTCATACAACGCCATATGTGACCTTTTTTGTGCTTTCTGCAAGCACTACTATACCTATGTACATTTTTTAATGATTTATTGTACTACTCAACCATAGGACCTACGTGTTTTCTATTTGGAAAAATGGAAATTTACTGGATACCTACTGGATATGCAAGCACAATTGATTGATAAAAAAGACATACATACGGTGTTGTATTTCAAGTCTGGTTTAGCGTTACAGTTTTTGGCTAATATTTTAAAGATATAATAAAACGAAAAACTATTTCTTTCAAAACAATTTAAGCGGTCTTATGAATCTATTAAATTAAATATAAATTGTCCTTGGCCATCAGAATCACCCGGGCACTGGCCCCTGCCAATATCTAGATTAATAGCAAGAAAAGACCAAACATACAAAAATACTATTTATTTGTGATCATAAATTTAAGCAGTTCTCTGAATCCATTCAGTAAACGAAGAAACCCGAGCGTTGACCCCAGGGTAAAAAGCTAGAGCACAACTGTTTCCCCACGAACACACTCCAACCACCACATTGCCTCCATGGATCAGAGGGCCTCCAGAATCGCCTTGGCACTGGTCTCTGCCGCCAACGTCGAGCCAGCCAGAGCAGAGCATGTCGTTGGTGATGTATACGCCGATATAAGCGTAGCGGTAGCGACAGATGGCGTTGCTCACGTACCAGACGTCGACTTCGCGGAGCTGTTCTGCTTGCACGCCGCCGGGCTGAAAAATATTTTTTAAGCAGTCAGGCCAATTCAAACGTACACTGACATCAAAATGACATCGGTCCATCTTGCTCGCACCAATACATATACCAACAAGTACGAGAAAAATGCATGAAAACTGAATCACATATTTGCGAGTAGATGTCCTTATACGTTTGAATTGGCCTGAGCGTCGTTTTTTTTATTCCTTAATTACTTAACAGAGGAAGAGCGCTGAAGGCACCTCTCTAAGAGCGACATCGATCATTAGTCAATTAATTTTAAAGTCGCCAGAGTTTTGTCTACGCCCGATTTTGTATTGTTGTCTATTAGTTTTACTTCTTCTGTTAGTCCTGAGGCCTTTACTCCATTAAGCACACATACACACTGTGTATGAAATAAAGAATAAAAGATATGGAATACAGGACTTTTTTTCATCTTAAAAGCTTGAGGGTCTATCCGGATATTTGCGCACTCACGAGCTTATCATGCTGATCAGATCCGCGTAGTGACAATGTGACGGACTCTATCTGAAATCTTAGTTTGAGGATATCGTGCTTCATTATGACAAAAGGTTCATTTTCGACCAATCTCTTAATACTATACAAACCTATACAGAGAATTTAGATCACCTAAGTACGGAGTTGTACATGATTTCAATTTCTTATTTTTAAGCAAATGAACGAAAAAACGTTACTCAACTTACAGAAAGGGTTCCCCATCCAATAGCGACGACTAAATCATTATGAGGCAGATCATAGCTGTGTCCAGGCACAACCATAGGCTGCACCACATCACTAAATACTATAGTAGTCGCTGTGTGAAGTATAGCTATGTCAGCACCAGCGGTCGCTCGGACGTAGTCGGGATGGTTGAAGATCTCACGAAGGTGGTGGACGACACCTCCGCTGTTGGCCATTGTGGAGCCGACGCGGACGCGCCATCTTGCAGGGGTGTCACCTCTGAAATGCGGAAATATTTATCTAAATAAAATCAAATAAATAGACAATCGTCTGGAACAATAATATTTAAAATTTGTGGGAAAGGACTGGCTGGTCAATTTTTCAAGCGCTGATTGAATTCAAATTTATTTCATTATATTTACCTTGCTGGATATATTATAATGGGTTAAGTATTAAACTACACTGCTCAATCTGCGCATAAAAGAAAGAGGTTCAGTATTTCAATAGCATTGCCAAAATGAGGCATTCGAGCGTCGTATAAGTAGTTGTGTCTTTCTTGTCTTTTTACGAATTCGGATTAACCCAACTTATCAGTAATTCCACTGATTATCAACAATCAACAGTCATTATAGTGGTGATAATATGGTTTATATGACAGTGACAACACGAATTTTAATGATTCTGTGTAAGTATTTATATGTATTTATTACTATCAAAAATACCAAAATACAAAATGGTATCTGTTCTAAGAAGCTAAGAAGTAAATTTTGAAGACTATCATGTCCTCAGCTATCCCTAAGATATTTTTTACTTTTAGTTATACAAAGCAAAGTACAGTCGACAACCTCCAGTGCAGCAGAACCTCCGACATGAAAAGGTTACCTTCCCACCTTCCGTTGGATAATTTTTAACTATAACTTACACAAAGCAATGTGCAGCCGACAATATAGCTCTGGAGTTGAGCACGGAGCCTCCGCAAGACTGGTGATACGTCAGCAGGTTCCAGGAATACATCATGGCGGCCATGAAGGGGTACTTTTCGATGCTCGTCACCTCCCCGCCGACGATCCTCTGGATGTTCTTTGGTGCCGCTGAAAACATTATAATGTCTTTAGAATAGTTTTATGGCTATATTTCTAAAACGCTTGTTTTAAAAATTTCATTTTGTTGTAATGTTTTGCAATTTTTTTATTGCTTGCAATTTGCGTTCATTTTTAGTGTTTTCTTGGATATTTTTACAAGGAAAACGTTATCATAAAAATTCAAAGTAAATTATAAAATTTCTAGTCAAAGAAATCTAGCATAACTTATTGCAAATGCAAGAGCGGTTAAGGATTCGTACTTCTGTCAGAATGATGTATTAGAACTTCACGATAACGTCAATAATTTAACATATTGAACAATATTTGACCTACATACCCCCAACCACGGCGAGGCCAAAGGCCACCAATGCAAGATCAACACTCATCTTCACCATTTCATTAACAAATAGTTTAGCCAACCATATAATTATGTAAGTGTTAACTGACTTCTAACAATGACTTCACAATGAACTACATTTGACCTACATACCTGCAACCATGGCGAGGCCAAAGGCCACCAAAACAAGAGCGACACGCATCTTGAACAATATCGTTGTCGAATGACAGAGCCCTTGGTATGAATACTTGTCTTCTAATTACGGACCGATAAATACTTGATAACATTATCATTATCAAAGACATTGATGTAATTGTAATTTAATCTATAAAGCGTAACTACATCTAAAGCCATCAGAGCCATAGCACTTATCAACATCGTCACTGCAGAAGGAAGAGTTATCAAGGAATCCAGTTTGATATAGTACTGCTTATAAAATTTGTATATCTGTTACAATTGTCGCGAACGTATTGCGAACCAGCTAATATTTGCCAACGTCATGGAGTAGATGGCGTTAGTAGTCACGTTTAAGTAACCGCTTCTAGGTTATTGGGATTTTTTGAGGGAAGTTGAGAGGGTAGATGAGAACGACAGTAGGAAAAAGGAGGTTGTGTGCGAACAAATCGACGCGGCAGTGATATTTGCTTTTAGATCAAGTCAAGAACGTTCTTATGGTGTTATTAGAATAATGATGTGTCTCTGGTATATTGTGACCAACGTTATCAGTACTCAGAGTGAACAGTGATCCAGTGAGGCTAATATGAACTTAAGGTAAACTTTGTGTGAGGAATGGGGTCGCTATAAGGGGAGGTTTGGAGGCGACTATTAAGCTCATGAAACCAGGTGGATAATCATGTGATACTCATGTTATATGTAGGTAATAAAGTCGGACACCAGCACAACTCATATCGTCATCTCACTAACATCCAGGCCTCATAGGTATGTAGTACATTTACATATCGCTTTCCAGTATCCGTAAAAGCATTAGCTCATTCGATAGGTTAATAAGTATGGTGAGCTTGACGACATGGTGGAGCATGCTGGGAATTTTTATTCACATGCACTGTTATCATCATCAAAAGTAACATATGTTTATCTCTAACTACAACTAACGAGCTACAATATTTGGTTTATTTAATTCAATTTAATGTTTTATTTCAACCATGAAGCCCATATTTATATTATTTCTACCAAAAAGGTATTCAGCAGGCGAATGTTAGTGGTTCACCTGAGCACATAGGCAATTGAGTGAGTACCTACATACATTTTAACTGAACATTCTTGCTCTTTGATATACAAGAGATTGCAAGTGTCAGTAGGTATCATAATATAGTTTATAAAAAGCAGATATATAAATACATACTTTCACGATTATTAATATTTTGCGACAAAGGGTAGTCTGAATTAAAAAGCTCTCTTTAATCTTTGAAAACAGTGTGTTTATTAGCCCTATAGCAGCTATAAGCAGTGGAATGGAATTTCAAGTTATGGTTTTGAATGATATAAATATTTAAATTTTTATGTTTTAGAACCAGTATTTGTCACTAATTGATGTGATAAAAATGTTTGTGTTTTACCAGAGCAGCAAAGTTAGTTTTCAACTCACGTGCCTTGAAACACTCGCAACGCTCAAGATTTTACTTTTACGCTCATGATTATATGTGACGTTACTTAACAGATTCAACATTTCTATGTTAAAAGAATGAGAGAGTGGCAAAGATTGTCACATCAGAAAATATAGTTATCTCTACTGAATAATAAAAGGTAATCAGTAATCATTTATGAATCAGGTAGGTCTCAGTAAACATTCGTAATTCGTGTTTACTATAAATCCTATAAAACAAGTATTTATCATCAGTTCTTAAACACTGACTTAGTGACATTTTACCTTCAACAAGAGCCTTAGAACTCTTAAGTCTCACATTTCATTATATTGAAACCAAGTACCTAACTACATATTTCATTAAACATGTCGAAAATAATGGAGGGTGAAAGGACATTCAACTCAAATTTTAACGCCCAAAGCGGTAGAAATTTTTTCAATTGTCGGTGAAGTGTCAGCAATTATCCAATTGTTCTCTTAAATGTCCTATGAATGGTGCCATTACCATACCTGCTCATACCTAACAGGTCAAACTGCTCAAACCTAAGTTTAAGTTGAACAAGAGGTTTAACTATAATATATATTTAGGTACCTATACGTTATGTTAATTTTGATATTTATATTTGATTATGTAGGGGACAAGGCACTTTACCTACGTGTTTAGATTTAGTTGCCTGACCAATCTTTGATATAAATTAAATTAAATCATGCACTAATAAACATTTACGACATTTTGAATTAAAATTTGCTGGTCAATTTGTGTTGTGACCCAGGATGCATCCTTTCAAACAGCGACTTTATCACAGATTCAAATCATGCTGTTGATCAACAATTCATTAACAAAATAATTAACATTTTAATATTAAAATAATAAGAATCAAAATATCACATTCATTGTTCTGTTTGGCGGAATAGTTGTTATAGTTAATAGTATCAAATTTGAAGTTTATTTATCATGCGGATAGTTGATATAATGCCTTGCCGACTGTTGTTGCTTACAAACCAGTTTAGGTCTGACCTCCGATTTGGTATATTTTCTGTAACTTCGGGATCTAGTTATATTGGTGTTTATAATATTTTGTGAAAAGGACCATAATCTCTTATGAATCATGATGCTTTTGTATAACACGCATTGCTTGCAGAATATCCGCTTTATCACAAATTATCAGCTCAGCCCTGATTTGACTCGTTGTGCGCGCAAGTGTGCGTGGTGTATGGAAACAATTTATACTGTGTGTCTTTTTAGAAAACGAATGTATCATGTTTAACGTACTAGGTAGGAACCAGATTTAACATTCGTTCGTTATACTTATATGATCCATAAATATTCTCTTAGAATGAAACAAAATTTATTTTATCAAGATTAATAAAATAATACAGTACAAATATTCTTTGTTGCTCACCAATATAAAAACGAAAATAACATACAGATTAAGCACATAACTCAAACTATGGCGCACAACAAGCGGTCTTATCGCTGAAGAGCAATATCTTCTAAACAACCAAACTAGGCTATTATAATCGTATGTTTTGCGCATCCATATCTTCACTAAGCTAAAATCAGAAGCATTCGCATTGCGTGTAATTCAAAATTCGAAATTAACCCTTTCACTTCGTTTGAAGGACTAGAACCACTCATAACATAAGAGATGTTAAGGAATGTCTTGCCTCATTGTTGTTTGTTGTTACAGTTGTAAGGTATTGGTACGGGTTGGTTTCTTAGAAGTTATAGGTATCATTTAGATGTAGTAACCTATAACGTGTCTTAGTGAAAATGCAGGAGGCACTTGAAATCAGATTACAATTTGATGTCATAATATGTACACGGCTACCCAAACTCAAAGGACCAGGACCATCATTGAGACCCAATCAGAATCGCGCAGCCACTCCAATGGCACCAGCAAACTGCCAATAATGGGGCTCTCGCTAGATTTAACAGTTGGCATGCATGATATTGCTGTCCTGAAAAATAAACGGCTAAAAGGATTGTAAACGAATAAAGAACTGCCGAATATATTATGTTTAAATAATATTCACTTACTTTTTCTGTTCATGTAACTCAGCACAGTATCTTGATTCAACCCCAATTAACATTCCAATCTAGAGATTGTCATCAAAGAATCAGTAAATATCAACTTGTATAACAGTAAATTGCAAAGACAAAACTGTTTAGTATAAGCCACCAGGCTATTATAATATGTTTGCACCTAAGCCATACCCTATAGGTATAAGGACTTCCTATTATTATTCAACCATTGATTCATAGTGTGGACAGTCACAGATTAGCGATTTGATATAAACTAATTAGATAAATATTAACTTAACTTCAGAATTATGTATGTATCTATGTCATGTACATGCGATGACCCAAACCTAGGGTTAAAAATATTAAAATATATTATTATTGAGAAGACTTCAAATGAAAGGCATACTAATTGAATGGGCTAGTGGTTTCTTTATTATCTATTTTATTCGAACAAAAACAGGTAAGGGAGTGGTAGATAATTTAAAGAATAGTCACTAGCCATGCATAACTATTTTAATTTTGTTAAATGAAAGTGGAATCGAGCAGTAGATGTCAACTCAATCGAGTCTACTCGTCGTAGATGTACATATTAAGTACCTTCAACCTTCATACTCATAGTAATAATTACAAAGGCGGTAGAAGACCATGGTGGATACATTTCTGAATAAGATCAGAATTTCTCAAGTATTGTGTTATTTTAATAAATGTAATGACAGAAGGAATTCAGATATAATATCATCTATGTTGTATAATATCATCTTTAGAAACAATAAAAAGGACTTTATTATTAATTATTTTAGTATGCAAAAGCTCAGACCATTAAACCTTTAAAAGGAAGAGATTAATCATAAGCCAAATAATTATTGATAATTATTGATCGGGACACCTCAGCTTGTTAGCTTGTTTATCAGATTTAATCGGATTGAAATGCAGACTGGAGCTACACTATGATCCCAAGAATCATAATCACAATTAGAATCAGATGTCATTTTAATATTGCCGTGAAATATCGTAGTGTTAAGGCTGCACTCGACGCCAATGACCTCGCGCGTGTGGGCGGAGCTTTATACCCCTCACCGCACCACCCGCTGCAAAAGATCGAGCGCGCAGAGCTATGCGTTCGAAATAGAATATCGCTTGCTCGCGCGTGCAATGCAGCACAGGTCCGTCTAGCAATACGACTTGCCTCGCACTGCCTCCGCAGAGGGGGGTAATGGTAGGAATCTAGGCGGAATTTAGGCTTATTGTTTTTAGGAATTGAGGCATAGTTTTATGAAATTGCAAAAAGCAAGAAAACCAAATCATTTTATAGTGTCTTGTGAGAATGATTGTAAAGTTCCATATTTTTGCAGAAGTAATATCGATCTAACTGAAAGAAATAAAGTTGTGTAAATTAAAATAGATTTCCAGAAAAATATATCGTCGGTCATATCTTGTAGATTGTTATATATTTTTTGCTGCTCAGAAAGTATCAATCTTTAATATAAAATATGGTTCTGAATAACTTAGTTTTACGGTATTTTGCGGGAAGAGGAGCCGTAATTGGTTTATGTAAGACTCCTATAGTAGCAATAGTCACAAGACAGATTTATCAAAGTCTTATTCGTTGCCGTATCGTCATAAGTCACTGTGGACACCTGTCCTGTGTGGTTCTTCACCAGTGCACTCGAAGCCGCTCTTTCTTGGGCGGTGTATGCTAGCCTGTAATGTGGATTTATCTTTAATGTTATTCTGTTCGCCCAACGCCGTGTGACCATACGTCCATCCCTACGCTTCCTTGGCTCTTCCTTTCTTGGTTCGGCCTCGATAGCCGAAGAAACTAAGAACGCTATGGGTACAAACAGTGGATAACCTCGGTGATGTCGAGTTTGTCAAGAGTTGAAGCAGTTGTACCGTACTAACGTTCAAGCATTCTTCGCCAGCACCATATCTCAAATGCATCTGTCCTATGATGGGTTTCAGTTTCAATGGTCTAGGTTTCGGACATGTAAAGAATATGATCGAGAAACCAAGGCGCCCGCATTAGTCTGATCCTTGTTTTATGTTATTCCATATGCATATCCTGGCGAGTCGTTTCACCGCAGCTTTGGCCATATGAGCTCTTCTGATCACCTTTTAGTCGCAGATACCATCGTCACTTATTTAAGATACCAAGTAAACCAACAACTTGCCTCAAGATCTTGCAATTCATTGATTCTCTTAATTTTACCAGGAAGATCGACATGCATCATCTTCGTCTCATTTCTATTGATCATAAGGTATGGATCTGGATCCTGAAAATGGACTCATTACTGGCATACTCAATCTTTTGTAGCAGAACCGAAATTCATTTTCCACAGACACTTAACCTAATATAGCCATGTCATCTGCAAAACTGAGTTTATTGATTAGTTGGCCACCAACTTGGACATCACCCTCACAACCTTCCAATACTCATTGTCTATTCACAGATCTCAGTGAACAGTTGCACTCCTCGTTCAACTATAAAAGGATTACGTGTTGCGGTATCCCCATTTCTCATAACTCTGAACATTTTACTCCAGTTGAAGAAATCAAAAGCCTTTGCGAATGCGAAGTCAATAAAGCGCAAAGCCTTAAAGAGTATACAGACGCCGCACCCACTGTATTCTTTATTAATTGGCACACGTTGAGAATTTGCTACTGAGTACCCATCTATATGTCTCGCATGGTTGTTAAAGTTGTGAAGTGATTATTCATGAATAAAAGAAACAGAGTGGGTCAATTTGATGGACACAGCAGTTAAAACACTGTGGTGCGGAAGACTGGCGATATTCTGCTTAATTTAAGATCTGATCGGAATGAGGAAGATGGATCGGTACCTCGGATGTACAGTATATGTATTGCTGTTTCTACCATCCTTAGCAGGACTGATGCATGTGCACGGGGATGTAATCAAAGAGTAAACATATCGAAAGCTGCCACGAAAAGCGGACTTACTGTGTTGCGTGCCATTAAGCCTGAGGACACCACGTATATGACCCTTCGAAATCTTAAGTTTTTCAAATAGATAAGACGGCTGTTAATCGCGAATGACTCCAAAAAGCAATGATGCAAAGTGCAAGGTAGGTCTGGCAGACATATTTAATAGGTTATAACGGTTTAAAAATGGTGTGATGTGAGAACGGCAAGAAACAGAAAAGAAAAGCATTTTGAATGCGTTGAATTAATACCGAGGTACTCGCCAGCATCCACCCCCCAAAGGCGGTATCAGTGTAGCTCAATTTAGACAGAATAAAGTGTGGCAAAAATGTTTATGCGTAAATCGACGTGAATAAAATCACGGACGTACTTTAAGTCTATAAAACAGTTTAAAACAGTTGCTGACAACTTGACTGTCCCAACATATTTAAACTAGATTATTTCACACCAGGCGCGATATAATCGCACCAGAGAATGATAAGAAGAATAAAAACCACTTTGCAAGCAAACAAACAAAGTTCATTTTGACTCAATATCTGCTTCATAAATCGAAATGAACGGTAAGAAAAGGTGCCTTGAATATCACATCACTTGTTTTGGATTTGACGGTTCGAAGTGGGAGCCTGATTTGATACATCTATTGAATGTCCAATTAGCATAAAAAAAGGAGTGTGGTCGAGTTGTAGATGGATTCTATTTTACATTCTGATTTGTGATTATACATATAAAAATAGCGTGATTCTCCCTTGGCTGGGGAGGGCTGCCGGACATGAAGTGGGTGCACCCAGAGATGGACATGTCAACAGTGGCCTTAATGGATAAGCGAATAGATTTAAAGCGAATACTTAACATAGTAGATTACTGCGAGTAATATACAGTAAAGAGAAATAGTGGGAATTTAGGTTACATACACCCGTTCGGATAAGACGGCCGCATTTGTCTGTGTGGTAACTATCATTGCATACAAAAACGTATGTTCTTTTCGATCACGCGGTCGTCGCAGTGTTCAAAACAGTTACAGTTGTTTACGTCTGCTGTAGTAATAGTTGTGACACTTGAAGTGGTGAAATAGGTTATTATGTTAATAACGATGTCAAAAGAGCAAAGTGACAAAGTGACAGAGCGAATCACAGATGGTAGTTATAGATGGGATAGACCTATCGCGAACGGAGTTCCCACTGTTTAATAATACCGATATTTGATATCAGATCGCATTGCCACTCTCTGACACATGGGCCGCATGACGCGGTCTCTTCTCGTGACCTAAATTGCAACTAGGGACTGCTCGGAACAATCTAGAACCGTACGCGCGGGAGTGTAGGAAATAACATTGGTCATGGGTTGACGGAGAGACCAGTAATGGACCAAATATGACAGGTCGCAGCCGTGATCCAACTCAGCTCAGCTCAGACATCGATGGACGCTCACACCAGTTTCAGGATCCTGCTTTCAATCAGTTTAGCACGGAAATTGATCAGTATTCAGATCAGTCTTAGGATCCTGTTATTAGTTGGCTCAGCACAAACATTGATGAATGCTCAGACCAGACTCAGAATCCTGTTCTTTATCAGCTCAAGACAGATCACTCACAACTCAACTCAGACCAGATGCACGATTGGATCGATCTCAGAAACGCAGTGTCTCAGCACATTTCTGTAACGTCATCAGAAATTGCACAAAGTCTCAGGCCGTGCCGATTCACGACGCAAAGGGTGAACCATGCGGTTCGAGAATGGACGGCTCTTATTATCTGATTGTTGATTTATTTATATGTTTGCCTATAGACATCTAATTTCAATTAAGAGTAGCATTTCCTTTCTGGGCGGGAGTGTCGCGAACGTATTGCGAACCAGCTAATATTTGCCAACGTCATGGAGTAGATGGCGTTAGTAGTCACGTTTAAGTAACCGCTTCTAGGTTATTGGGATTTTTTGAGGGAAGTTGAGAGGGTAGATGAGAACGACAGTAGGAAAAAGGAGGTTGTGTGCGAACAAATCGACGCGGCAGTGATATTTGCTTTTAGATCAAGTCAAGAACGTTCTTATGGTGTTATTAGAATAATGATGTGTCTCTGGTATATTGTGACCAACGTTATCAGTACTCAGAGTGAACAGTGATCCAGTGAGGCTAATATGAACTTAAGGTAAACTTTGTGTGAGGAATGGGGTCGCTATAAGGGGAGGTTTGGAGGCGACTATTAAGCTCATGAAACCAGGTGGATAATCATGTGATACTCATGTTATATGTAGGTAATAAAGTCGGACACCAGCACAACTCATATCGTCATCTCACTAACATCCAGGCCTCATAGGTATGTAGTACATTTACATATCGCTTTCCAGTATCCGTAAATGCATTAGCTCATTCGATAGGTTAATAAGTATGGTGAGCTTGACGACAACAATGACATAAAATTCTGTACAATAAATTCGAATGCAGAAATGTGAGTATTAACTTTATTGGAAAGCATAGATATTTGTAAGTTTTGACAGGTCAGGCCGTGTAGCCAAAATACCAACTGTTAACGCTCCGAGCATAGCGTAGATGTAGATGTAGTGTAGGGATGCCCGGCCAGAAAAGGGCGGGCTGTTGATCGCGTGCTGCGTTCATTCAGCCTAATCCCCTGGAGTTGCAGCTGCGGGTTACTGTCCCGGCGGCATTTTCATACTATTCTCCTCAAATCTTCTTGTTTTCCTTCAGAACAGAAGGACTTCTTTAAGTTCAACGTCCTTTAGTTCGTTTTCTTTTAGGAAGTCTCTACCTAATGTATTATATCGCAGTGCCGCGTACATAAAATGTCCTAAACCGAATCATATTTGAACCATGTTCTCTTTTAGAAAGTATATGTAATTATCTTTTAATTTTAGTGTAATGGCGTGAGCGTATTAATTATTACATAATTATTAATATTGTCGTTATAGCGTCTACTCCTAGTGAATGATGTTCTCTACTCTAGTACTCATGTAATTAAAGTTATGTTAAATACACCACAGTAAATCTCAATGGAGGAGCGGTGCCTCTCGACACAGGTATTTTTATACTTAAAAAGAGGCACCCACATGATTTTTGTAAAATAACGTGTGCTACTGAATAAATCATTTTTTATTTATTTATTTATAATATAATATGAAATAAGGCTTAATCTATAGTGTAATTTATAGTGTAATATGTAAGTGCTTTGGTCTAGTACTGTAAACTTGCATATATTGTTCAATAAATAAATAAAAAATACATTCTGTTAGTGAGTGTAAGCTACTTTTCTCCTTATCGCAGTGTGTACCGGAGGCGTTTTTACTTATTTCCATTAACTTAGCGTAGCATAATCATCTCTCTCTATCACTCTTCCATATTAGTGCGACAGTGACTGTTGCATTTCGTTCGTTACGGAGCGTTAACGATTGGCATGTTGGCTACGCGGGCAGTTGAAGTTTGTATACAAATAAATAAATATATAGGACATTATTACACAAATTGACTAAGTCCCACAGTAAGCTCATGAAGGCTTGTGTTGTGGGTACTAAGACAACGATATATACAATATATAAATATTTATAAATACTTAAATACATAGAAAACACAAATATCTGTGTTCATCATACAACTAAATGCCCTTGCCAGGATTTGAACCCGGAACCATCGGCTTCATAGGAAGGGTCACTACCCACTAGGCCAGACTGGTCGTCAATACACACAAATACCTATATACATTTCTTAAACAAGACAAACATCCGAGAGATAGGTACTTTTCGCGAAAAAAAAATGGCTGTCCCATAGAACTTAGCGGCATCCCATCAGCCGGAATGTATGAAACAGCCAATATTTTTTTCGCGATTTCGGCATTGGTCCCATAGTAAAAGCTGTTCAGTATGACCTATAAAATCATTTATAGAGTATGAACGGTGGTTAAAACTTCACCCTGTATCTGCATGGTTTTACATTACTATAGAATGTAAGCTACAACTCGCCTAGAATTTTCTAAATTGCTTATCAAATTATTGCGCCTTCATATTGAATCTGTTATATTAAGCTCTTGAGACACTGAAATTTCCATAATCCGATACAGTAACCGGCGATGTCGTGAGAGGGAAATCGGTTGCATGACTTGGAAAATATCAGAACGGAAATTAAGTTCCTAAAAGCCATTTATACGCATAAGCATTGTGACAAACGTTGGAGTAATTTGAATAATTTGAATTTGATTTTGTTACATCCGCAATTTAATTGCATATATCGAATATAATTCTGAAGATTGCGAATCACTTTTGGATGGGATTAGCTGAGGACGGAGTCAAGTGCTGTATACATGTATCCTGTTAAAGTCATATATGTCTTTATTAAAAATATTTTATAATTCATAAATTATATAAATAATAAATCATTTACTTTCGCGGTAAAACTTAAATTACATACAGAAGTATATATATATATTGCAAAAAAAGACTAAAACATATTGACATTGTTTACCACAAAATGGCCTCGACTCAGAAGGTCAGCACTGATCTTCCGGCGAGACCATTTGTGGGCCACGATCGCAACTGTACGGCGCGGCCTCGTAAAACTGAACACATCCACTTGCGACAGCTAGTAGCGCCATCTACGTCTACTTGAATTATGGATGTGTTCTATGTACAATAAGTATTTTATATTATTATCTAAATCGTCATCTAGTACCTACAATACAAGTCTTATTGAGCGTAAATACTGCGGGACTAGGTTTATATACAAAACCGGCCAAGAGCATGTCGGGCCACGCTCAGTGTAGGGTTCCGTAGTTATTCTTCCGTCACTATAAGCTAAACTGGAGCTTAAAGTATAGTAAATTGTTAACCAAGGGATGAAACGGTACCTTTCACCCGAGTTAAACAAATAGGCAAATTTGCATAATCAGTACCTAATTAAAGTAAGTCTTTTTACTATGAAGGGAAAACTTTTTGCGATAACTCAAAAACAGCTAAACTGATCATGTCCGCTATAGTTTTCATTTAATGTCTTTCTTAAGCTCTACTTCCACGATTTTTTTCATATTTTTTGGACCTATGGTTCAAAAGTTAGAGGGGGGGGGACACATTTTTTTTTTTCTTTCGGAGCGATTATCTCCGAATATATTCACTTTATCAAGAAATGTTTTTTGAAAACCCTTATTAGTTTTGAAAGACCTTTCCAACGATACCCCACACTCTAGGGTTGAAGCGAAAAAAAAAAATTCACCCCCACTTTACGTGTAGGGGAGGTACCCTAAAAAAAATTTAATTTTTAGATTTTATTGTACGACTTTGTCGGCTTTATTGATTTATATATCCATGCCAAAATTCAGCTTTCTAGCACTAACGACCACGGAGCAAAGCCTCGGACAGACAGACAGACAGACAGACAGACAGACAGACAGACAGACAGACAGACGGACATGGCGAAACTATAAGGGTTCCGTTTTATGCCATTTGGCTACGGAACCCTAAAAACAGACCTAACTGCACTCAGCAGTTGAGTCGGTGGTTAAAGTTACGAATTCTGAATACAAACCCAGTTTTGTTTGGCCTCTTAGTATTACAGTACAGTAATTTAGATATAACAATAATGTTTAAATATGTTTATACTCATAGTGAAGAATCCACTATATTATTATGAAATATTATCAAAGTTCTCTATTGTAGTTATTTATCATTAAAGATAAATCTCGAGTTCTTGAACTCATTAGTCAATATATTTAAGATAAGCTCTTAGATATCTCCTACTGGGTCCAGGAATCTTCCCCGCATTTCAGGTCTGGAATTTTCTGTTCTAAAGTTTAAAAGCAGTAGTGGACATGTGGATCTAACGTTCGACTTTCAATCCCGAGGTCGCGGGTTCGAATCGAACGTGTAACGGAATATCATTTGATATTTTTACCACTAGCTTTGCGGTGAAGAAAAATATCTTGAGAAAACCTGTATTCATACATCTAGGAAGAAATTCAAAGGTTGATGAGATCTTCCGGACTAAAGACTAAAGCTTCAGCTCTCTTGTGCATGAGAGGAGGCCTATGCCCAGCAGTGGGACTTATACACGCTGAATTACTATATGAAAGTTAGAAGTATGTGGCTTAGATGCAATAAAATATTAAGTAGTTTTCTCGTTTATTGTATTGTCGTATAACAAATTCATTCATACTTTTGACGACCGTTTGGCCTAGTCAGTAGTGACCCTGCCTACGAAGCTGATGGTCCCGGGTTCAAATCCTGGTAAGGGCATTTATTCGTATGATGAGTATTAAAGTATGCGTATTTAAGTATTTATAAACATTTATATATTATATATATCGTTGTCTAAGTACCCTCAACACAAGCCTTATTGAGCTTACTGTGGGACTTAGTCAATTTGTGTAATAATGTCCTATAATATTTATTTATTTATATTTATTTATTTATATCACAATCTCCTAGTTCAAAATTTTAATTAAAATAAATCTTTATTTATGGAAAAGCATAATGCCGTTTTTCAAGTAATGAAGATCTAATGATCTAATGTTTATTTTACGTGCAGTAAGCGTAATGATTATTGATTCAGCCTACAGTGCTTTAATAAAAAAAAATAGTAAAAATACCCAATAGCAATAAAAAATCAATCAGCTCAAGAGATCCCCAACCTTGTCTCACGGTCCCAGGAATCACGTAAAATCTAAAACAACTGCTCTGTAATAAATGATCCAATGAGCGTAATAAATCAATTTGGCAAAGGAAGCATTTGTATTCAGGCAACGCACGCAACGGCCAATATCAGAATTTTCTCCAAGCGGGGGATTCTCATTGGCTCAGCGAGATCTACCGGTCAATTCGAACGTACACTGATATAAGAATGACATCTAATTGATGTTGAGTTATTATTTCGCTTGATTTGTCCGTGCATGTTTTGGCGCGGGCGAGACGCATGATGTACCTAAATACCATGGTTCAAATATCATTCTGATGTCAGTGTGGTTTCGAATTGCTCTTCTTATATTGAGTATTCACGTAGACTATATGTCTACAGTTTACTGACACGGTTGGTAAGAAGTTATTATGGTCTACTACGAATATATACTAGTTGACGGATTGGCTGCATGAAGCTGATTTCCATTAAGTATTTAAAAAGTTTTATTTAAACTAATTAGAGTCCCAAAACTCAGCTACCATGTACAAGAAAATTCAATTCAACTTCTTTACCAGGCATGCGAGACAGGCATAGCCTAGTGCAGGTGTCACGGGCAATTTCTATAACTTGAAACAAATTTTCTATAACTTGAAACAAAATTACCAAGCCTGAGATAAATGATAGAACTAATATACAGCTGTAGGGCTATGATGGTCGACTCTTTATCATTTGTCACCATTCCTGTCACGTTCTAACACGTATGTAAGCGCGAAAGTGATGGGCATAGTGACAAATGATAAAAATGGAACCATGCTGCCACGGCTGCTTATCCACTGAGGCAGATAAGAGAAGACGTGCGGGATTCAACTAATAGCATTAGTTGTAGTCCAGTGAAGCGAAGAAGAGATCCAATACTAGGTATTGTTTGATTTCCACAGGTCTCCTCCTATCTCTGCTTATCTCCATCTCAATGGAAAGGCAGCCTAAAGAAATCTCTGAATTTCTAATTATATAGAACTTACTGACGACCATGGAGCATATACCAAAGAAAAGGTTGCGTGCAAAAGTAACGTCTGAGGCGTGAAATATGACCGTGAGCGTCGTACTAATTTTCATTTTTAACCCCCCACCCAAAAACATGGGTATTTGACGCCAATGTCTGTCTGTCTGCCTGTAGCATCGTAGCTCTCCAACGGAAGGACCGAATTCGATGCGCAAGTTGATTAGAACACGATTTTGTGAACAATATAGTTAGATGTCTTATGTATATTCATTTTGAGTAGAATCACGTTCTGATTACCCAAGAGGAATTATATTATTATTTTTTATATGTTTAAGTATGTATTTTTTAATTAAGTGGATTTTATTTTATAAAGCCGCGTTATTTGTAATGTTGCTTGTATGATTGAATAACCATTTTTGGAACGCTAGCAATAATACCCAAGCAAATGTGATCTAAAGGAGTTGTTGTTAGATACATATTTTGCGTTCAAAAAATGACCACCGGTCTGATCTAGTGGGTACATTGACCCTGCATGTGAAGCCAATAGTCCCAGATTCAAATCCCGGTAAGTGCATTTATTTGTGTGATAAACACAGATATTTGTTCCTGAGTCATGGGTGTTTTCTGTATATGTAAGTATGTTTTTATCTATGTACATATGTATCTATGTCGTCGCCTAGTACCCATAGTACATGTTTACCCATTTCCTTAGTTGGGACTAGATCGATCTGTGGAAGACTGTCCGCAAATATTTATTTCTTTAAATCATGTTTCTTGTTGAATCACAGTAATTCTGACATCAAGATCCGTTTTAGGTTAGTAATCGCTTACCATCAGTACCCCTAGTGTAAATTTAGTCGATAGCGAAACGTGACGTACGCGTTTGCGTTAAGTCTCATTTTGTATGGGTTTTTTACAGCGCGCCAAGCGGGACGTTTTGGAAAGTCAAAAATCTCATACAAAATGACACTTAACGCAAACGCGTACGTCACGTTTCGCTGTCGAAAATATTTACACTAGGGGTACTGATGAGCCAAACTTATACGCCACGGATGTGATATAAAAAAGCAATGGGATTGTAAAATCAACGAACAATCTAGGTTGGATCTCTTAAAAGAAACTCGGTGCTCTGCGGGCGATCTTCTCTTCTTTTCCCACCAAATTTTAAGCTCAGGGTTCACTGCCGAATATAGTGGTAGATTTTTAAGTTTCATCATACAGTGGTTGGGACCTTAGATTCGAATACTTATTATAAAAACTCTCCTTAAATAGTAATCCCAATTGTTTAAGTAACTTTGTTTAGTTTTGAATATTATAAAAATACTCCTTAAGTAGTAATCCCAATGTTATAAGTAACACCTAAAGTTTAAGTAACAATGTTATTATTTTTAAGCCGACTTAATAATAAAATGTATGGCTTATAAAATAAATGAGATTAAAAAAAAACAGCCGTAACCATAAGTAGGTTATCGTTGCAGCAAACAGGCCAATGACTGCAGTCACATGACTGTTATCGGCCATTCCGTAGGTGCAGTCTTACTATTACACAAAACTTTACCTCACAATCCCCAATATAACTAGACCCTGAGGTTCGTAACAACTACACGCAAGCAAAGGCCAGTCTTATACTAGTCAACCATTGTTATTGGTAAGTTCCGTAAAGACAGTGCTCAAATAAAAACCAACCTTGCTTCATTTAAAATAAAGTTCATATTTCAAACATGTTTGTATGATAAGAGTAACAAAGTCGGCATTTTACTGTTCTCAATAAAAACGATTGTCTGCTTCCGATAATAATCTTTTCGAGTGGATTCGTCCCAAATGAGAGCTGTAATTTTTTGGCAAAGATTACTTTTTGCGATACGTGATATGAAACGGCGAATGAGAACGAAAACAAAGATTTTGTTTGGCCTAAGACTCTCTTGACTATGCGTAATATCCGGAGACCAGCATCAAAAGTTTCTTTTTATATATTATTCTCATACGTCAAAAGCGCTGGTGGCCTAGCGGTAAGAGCGTGCGACTTGCAATCCGGAGGTCGCGGGTTCAAACCCCGGCTCGTACCAATGAGTTCTTCGGAACTTAAGTACGAAATATCATTTGATATTTACCAGTAGCTTTTCGGTGAAGGAAAACATCGTGAGGAAACCGGACTAATCCTAACAAGGCTTAGTTTACCCTCTGGGTTGGAAGGTCAGATGGCAGTCGCTTTCGTAAAAATTAGTGCCTACGCTAAATCTTGGGATTAGTTGTCAAGCGGACCCCAGGCTCCCATGAGCCGTGGCAAAATGCCGGGACAACGCGAGGAAAAAGAAAGAAGATATTATTCTCATACGTGGGAGCAATCAAGGGTGGCAAATACTTCTGGCGTGTTGATTCTAAACTCCTATTTATGCTTAAACCATCCATCCAACCATCAATTTTTTTGTATGTGTAAATTTTGCAATTTGGGAAACTTTAGCTCATCAGTACCTGCCTGAACCGTTCAGGCATGCAACTTTGAAATCAGACAAAATCGGGAGCACAGACTATCGGAACAGATCTTTTGCCGATGGCTTTACTAGCTTGCGCTCCAGTAAGCTTAGCACGACAAAACCTGTGTTTGGTTTCAGCGACATATCAATATCAAAGGCAGCCCCTATAACTCGTACAAGGCTTCTATTCTCATCCACGAGCTAACGAGGCGAACAAGCATTCGGGCCACGTAAAACTCTCAGTAAGACCTATTTTACACAAGACAAACTAATATAATTAATTTATATTTTGACGACCTGTCTAGCCTAGTGGGTAGTGACCCAGCCTATGAAGCCGTTGGTCCCGGGTTCAAATCCTGGTAAGGGCATTTATTCGTGTGATGAGCATGAACATTTATTGCGGCTATTGCCACCCGCAACACGTTACGTTATTCGTGCATCTGCTATAATAATAGAGTTGTTTCCAATTTTTTTGGAACGCTCGTATTACGTTCCATATTAACTAAAAGTTGCCATAAAATTCAACTTTTATACTAAAAACGGCTTTAAATATGTTAAATTAACGAAATATATTTTGACAGAGCTTTCGCGCCCAAAACGCTCTTTGAAAATTGTGTGACGTCACAGTTTACGGTTTGACATATAACTACATACGCACGTAGAAGATACGAACTGTCAACTGACATTTGTCATTTGTTGTCTATCGCCTAACTGTCAACAGTGTCAATCCGAGAGTTGTGACGTCATCAGAATGTTCAATGTCGTTTCGAGTTTGGTCACGTGACGTATGCCAAAAGATATTATAAATTCAATATTTACAAAAATATGGTTATTACAGGTCCCCTAAAAGTAGTTTAACATGTTCTTATAATCCAAAAGAATTTATTAAGATACAATTCTGCCCTAAGATTTGTAGATGGAAACAACCCTATTATGACGTTAGCCGATCTACCGATCCGCTGCCGATTCGGAATATCTAAGAGGCGAATTTCTCCAACATATTTTCAAAGATGTCCATATCCACAGATGGTGGACATGAAAAAGCAACTTTTAATTAGCATACACACTTAATTTCAGAACTGTTCTAGATCCTAGTCCTAGTCGTTGGTGCTACTAGCTCACCCGAATGTCCTTCTCGTCCATGTTCGGTTCGCGATTGGAATACCCGATTCTTCTATCCAGGCGTGGAAATTGAGTCTCGAACAAACGCAGGTGCGAGAGTTTCGGCTCCATCGTTTCAAAGGAGAACTTTAGTTCGTACTTATTCGCGCAATTGAACGATATTATACGACCCCGTCTGCTTTGCGTTACGTTTCCTTCGCTTAAGTATTGAAAACTTGAATTATGGATTTAGGCTTCTGCGATAACTAGAAATTCTTTGTTTTTTCCATGCACATATTGTGTTTGTAACTCAGTTGTCAAAAATCGCTCAAACTCCAATTTCAGAGTCAATTTTCAAAACAACGCGACATTCAGAAAAAAAAAATCGGAATAAACTGAATACACACACCAAATTATATGAAGAAACTACTAATGAATTCATTAATAAATTCGCTATGCACTTTTACTGCTGATGGTACCGAAGTGTGGTTGTCATGTTTCCTCTTAACCACGTATAGTGTAATGTAATGCCAGTTTCGGGAATGATATTAAGAGTCAAGATCCAAACCGTTTCAAAAAATACTTCTGTTATCCAAATAAAGTAAGGTGCATTAGTTGCAAATTTCTAAATGACCTTGGTCATGCCAATGTATCAAACTGTTGAGTTCTATTCGTACTTTTAGTAGTTCCATGGGTTTCAAACATATCTAAAGTGTAAGCGATATGGTTATTGTTTTTATTTTAGTTTTAAAAATCTTATCTTTATGTATTTATATATTCTAAAGATAATTTTCTTGTTGTTTGTTATTAACCTAGGGAAGAGCGATGCCTCGTAACACAGGCAAACCTTTGCTTACCGGGCGTCCATTCCATCCCCTAAATCGTGGCCATAGGTATTTTAAAGAAATAAAGAATTTTGTATTCACATCATACAACTTTTTGAACTTTGAATGGTATTGCAAAAGGTAGACACCGAGCCCCCAGAGCGAGCAAGAAGCCCCACAACCGCAGTGTTAGCTTAGACACTTCGCTGATGTGGCTTTAAGCTGCGCGGCGTTGTGGCTTAAATGTATTTGATACGTATCATATTTGCGAGCTTTTGTTGGAGTTATCAAATGAAGCCGGATAAATACTAGGTTCGCATTGATGTTTTGGTTTTGTTGCTTAGGATGGTTAAGATAGGGCCATTGAAATGCCAGCTTATAAAAATATTTCATAGAAATTGGCCATTGCCCAAGGGCCGTTGTCACTGGATCATATAGATAGAGGGAATTGATATTGCAAATCTCTTGTCTAAAAACATGCTTCAAGGAATTAGGTAATTATTGCTGTTGTTTACAAAGAAAACCGCTGTTAATTTTTAGTCACCTCGATGTTCAAAGTCTGTAGGTAGGTAGCCAAAACTACAGGCAAATTTGTTCACCTAAAAATAAAATTTGTATATGTACATTTTAGTAACATAAGTTTTACGATATGTGTACTCAACACCTACATCTTAATTCTGTCTTGTTTTTTGTATACGATGTCTTCTTGTGAAATATATGAATTCTGATTAAGAATATACATACGGATTTTAGGCGAAAGGCCCTGGCCACTGAACTGACAGAATTTTAGAACTGGTCAAATAATCCAATCTAATCAGTTTAGGTTTTAAACACTAAAAGTATTATGAATCTGCCACGTTCAGATAGATGAAATGTGCAAGTTGCTACTAAGTAAACCATTATAAAAGAAGTAATAAAACCGACAGCAAACACCGAGCATTAGATAAAGTACGATAAAAATGAGTATATAAAAGTGCCGCCTGGGTTTAGCTGCTATCTTAAGTGCAGTTCTAGTAATTCTCGGATATAATACCTAGGTAATCCAGACTTAGGATCAGTTTAGATATTTGTGTCGGGAGAAACAGTGTGAAATTTGTGTTGTTGTAGTGTCTATGTAAGCAATGGAGGTGAAAGCAGTGACTGAAAATGACGGGTATGTCCCAGTAGCTACAGAAGGTAAGTTGTAATATAATAAAATATCAATATTTTATAAAGCAATGGATTTTAAAAATATGCGAGCACCTCTGGCAGTAGACCATTGCCTGTACTCGTGCATGTGAAAGGTTGGTATTCCGAATGTTAGTTTACCATTAAAATGACCTGTAAATTTTTGTTCGGTAAAAGATTGTCTGCGGTGATACTTACGGCCCCCTTTGGCCAACCCTTATAAATAAAATGAATAAATATTTGGGGACAATCTTACACTGATCGTCTTAGCCCCAAACTAAGCAAAGCTTGTACTATGGGTACTAGGCGACGATATACATCCTTATATAGATAAATACATACTCATATACATAGAAAACACCCATGACTCAGGAACAGATATCTCTGTGTATCACACAAATAAATTCCCTTACCGGGGTTCGAACCCGGGACCATCGGCTTCATAGGCAGTGTCACTACCCACTAGGCCAGACCGTGAGACCTGTCATCAACGGTGGTATACCAGTAGTTATAATATGTGCTCGTACTTACTATCCGAGTCAATTCATGTGATTACGGTACAGTGAAAGGGAGGGCGCATTTACATTATTTTTCGAAACCGTCCACTCCATCGTAACAGTAACGGTTCGCATGTCAACTGCAGTTGCATAAATCCCTTGATAAGATGAGTGACGGAATTAAAGTAATAATCTAGAAAATATACTGAAACAGAGGCGGTAAACATGACGCCGCACCAGTAAAGTAGCTGCCGTGAGAACATTTTAACTGACAATATTAATGGACGTTAATGTCCGTATTCCGCTGTGCATTTAATTTATACTGGAAATAAAGCTTCTCAGTAATATATAGTAATTTCTTCCCGCTTTTGCATAGATAGATTACGTTTATTATGCGCTGGTGGCCTAGCGGTAAGTGCGTGCAACTTTCAATCCGCTGGTCACGGGTTCAAACCCCGGCTCGTACCAATGAGTTTTTCTGAACTTATGTATGGTATTTACTAGCCGCTTTTCGGTGAAGGAAAACATCGTGAGGAAACCGGACTAATCCCAATAAGGCCTAGTTTACCCTTTGGGTTAGAAGGTCAGATGGCAGTCGCTTTCGTAAAAACTAGTGCCTACGCCAATTCTGGGGATTAGTTATCAAACGGACCGCAGGCTCCCATGAGCTGTGGCATAATGCCGGGTAATCGCGAAAAAGAAGAGGAAGAAGAGAAGAGATTAAACATTTACATATGTATAATATGAATTCTAATTAACCATGATTTACGTAGTTACAAGCTGCTTAACTTCAGTACCCCTAGCGTAAATAAATTCGATTTTGAAACGTGACGTACGCGTTTGCGTTTAGTCTCATTTTGTATTGGAATTAGAAAGAGCGCGCCAAGCGGTACTTTTTGGAAACTCAAAATCCTATACAAAATGAGACTTAACGCAAACGCGTTCGTCACGTTATGATGTCGATAAAATTTACACTAGGGGTACTGATTTCGTAAACGTTCTGCTCTGCGGTCTTTAAATTATAAGATAGAAACATTATTAGGTATAAGGATCTCAATATCTCTCGTGAGACTTCAAGCCTTACCAAGTCATTGACACCTCTTAAGAAACTGTCCAAATCTACCAACGATTAACTGATATCCATCAACAGATCTCCGCTGATGATCCTTGTTTACCTCTCCTATCAGTCACATGTCGTGTCCGATAAAGGATAACCTACTTAGTTGTGTATAAAAAGATTTCGTCAGCTCCGTCCGGAGAGATTTGTATCTTGCGAAGCAATCGGTGTTTGACTTTGCTGAGTTCTGTTGATTGTGATTCCTTTGCGAGTTTCCTGGACGTGTAGTAGTGCTGTTTGTGTGAATGCAAGATGAGGTTAACATCGGGACAGGATAAGGATGGTGGTGCTGCGGAGTCTGCTTTGATGAGAGGTCAGTGCATATCGAAAAGACTTCACGTTTTTTATAAGGATTAGCTTTTGAGATTCGATACGCACGCCTGAAGATTCCAATTTATATCGAGAACGAGCGTTTGCTTCAAACAAATTGATATGATTTGATCTAAATTATGGTCTTATTTTGATAATCTCATTAGTCAAATATCAAATATCAAATATCAAACATTTATTCAGCAAATAGGCCACAGGGGCACTTTACATGTCCATTTTTACAAACAATAAATTAAAAAAAAAAAAACAATTACAAATATCGAATCTATGAAATAATAAATACTTTATTAGAGATGTATACTGTCTCTAAATGTCAAATTACACAAAAAAATACTATGATAAAAAAATAAAACCATAAAATACTAAAATTCTTTAGAGATGTATAAGTCTCTACGTGTCAGAGATAAAATATAAAAATATATATTAAATTATCCTTAGAGATGTAGAGAGTGACAAAGCAATTATTTTTATTCATATTCGACTTTAAGATATCTTGTTTTCAAATTGAGCTTTCAATAACAAAATAACCACAGGCACGCCATATGAATCTGAAATGAAGATAACGTGTTTTGTGTCAGATTTGTGACCATTCGTTGTCAAACAATCGGTTTTGTTTCACATTGAGAATTTATACATTATATAATTATAAAACCGGACTCAATCGGGGGGCGTCGCAGGTAAATTTCAAACCTTAATTATATGCGATTAAGTCCCGTTTTATAATCAATAATGTATAAAAATCGTGAAAGTCAGTGTATTGAGAATTTATGTCTGTAATACTTTTGTGTGACACAGATCTACCTAAAACAAGGGCTATCCTGTCTCCACAAGCGATAGGAATACATCTACAAGTCTACCTGACAGGCATTATACTCCCAAGTGTTCGTCCTCTTTAAATTGTTCGGAGTTGAAGATTCGTCCTTAAGCACGTCGACTGTTGGCGAATGTTGTTAGCCCGATATTTGAATCTGTGTATAACGGTCAAAATTTTTAGGAAAAGCGCCATTTGGACGGGTCGGGTTTCTGAAGTCAGTAATGTATCGACGATTGCATGTAGTAGCCAATAACTATAGCAGTTATACTACTGACAAGGAAGGGTACCCAACTGTCCGACTCCGATTTGATTCATTTTGATATATGTTATAGAGTAGTCTAAAATAACGGACACGTATTTTTTTTAGCTGCCCAAATTCAACCTGTTAGGAGAAAATGGCCTTCAAAGTACTAAAAAGTTACTAAATCTTCTAATTAGAAGTTCTAACTCCTATAGAAAGTGATGCTCAAGCAACTTGCTAGTTAATGGCTGGTTTGAGTATATGTTTGAAAGCATCAAAAAATAATGAGCACGTGTTTTGTTATATTGGCTAAAACTCATTTTTTCCTAAAAAAATCGACATTCGAAGTTTTATAATATCATATCGCTAAAGTTACACATAAAGACAGGTATTTTTTTAGGAAAACTTGAGTTGAAGCAGATATAACAAAACACGTGCTCATTATTTTTTGCTAATATACATATATCGCATAATAATATAATATATATAAATCGCGTCAATCGTGACAGCGCGTGGCTTGACTCGTATTATTATGATATTAAAGGTTAGATTTGACAAATCTGCGCGTCATCGTGCATGACACGAACTATACGAACGGCCATGAACTTTAACTGTTGGAGGCATTTAGGGTTCACAAAGTAATTTGCAGGGTAAATACTTACCTACCTTCATTCTCAATAGATCCAACCAGTAGATCCTAGCCAAATCTTGATGTATAATATATCTTAAATGGCTGATTGTATGTATTTTTCGCAGCGCACTTTCTTTATCCCACCTAAAGAAAGTAAATTATATGAATGCAAATATTCTTATATTTATGTTTCTAAATACTGCTTTGCCTCTGTAAGTTCATCCGTCATCCGTAAGTTCATTTGTTCAACCGTCATAAATCAGGAAAAAATATGAAATATTAGAACGTAGACAGCGAGCCAAATTCTGATTTAACGACTTGTTACAGTTTTGAACTGGATTCGAGACGACCTTAAAAATCGTCTTGTTAAACTAATTCTATGGATTCCACACACGTGTTTTTAGTCATGACTGTGTGTGTAGGCGGGCATAGTGGTGTGGTGTTTGGGTTCGGGTCACACCACACCACTATGCCCGCCTACTACGACAGCGCAAGACCTCCCCCAACCGGTTCTCTCAGCGCGCGCGCAGCTTGCAATGCGGCGCGGAGCAGTACGCGAATCACGGCCGTCGTGAACGCTGCTCGCACTGTTAGTGCTTAAGAAAGGAGACCTAGGCTCTCTAAAACATGTCGCGCGAGTGACTAAAAACACGTGAGTGGAATCCGTAGAATTAGTTTAATGTTAGTGTGTCTCACGACAGTTTTAATTCGAATCGTCTTGTTGGCGCGCACATGCGACCTTCACTTAATTTTGCATGCAACAATGAGCGTGAGCGATCTTCACGGTTGTATAAAAAAGATCAGGTTGTTAGGTCTGAGTCAGGCTCTGATAAATGCAGAAGGTAATTATGGCACCATTAGTCCCACGAGCTTTCGCTTATGAAGCCTCATTTCTTCGCTTATTTACGAGAGGGCTAAGTCGCTCGTTAACCCTCCCGCTGCCGCTTGTCTCGACGTTTTTTTAGTTATATTATCTACGTTAGCCGTGCTGGAAAAGATAAACGTTTCACTAGGGCACTATTTTCTAACAGGGTTCTAGATGGGCTACGCTTTTAGTGTAATTTTTATGTGGCTGGCTATGTGCGTTTTGCTCTTAATGACTAAAGTGACACCGTACCTTGTTAGGAAAAATCACTACAGACTTTTGGTTCCAATTAGCACCATTATAATTTGCCGGTTTTTAACCTCATTGTGATTTCTATATCTTTCCTTTTTGTTTGATAATAATTAAAATAGAAATCAGATGTAGGCAAATGGATTTCCCACCTTCCTCAAAATTAGTTTGTACTTGTTTTTTTATGGAGATATTTATTAATAATTTACTTTTCAAAATTTTATCGAGTAAGCATAAACAGGCAACGTATTATGTTTGCTTTTTCAAGCGTCGACGATTCAAAAACCAGGAAAAACCAGTCAGGTTTTCTTCTCGGTTCACACATATTAGTACGAATTTTCAGCTCACAGCGCACTAGTTAAGGCCCAGTACGTTTGTGGGGTCCGCTTGACACTTAATCCCAAGATTTGGCGTAGGCACTAGTTTTTACGAAAGCGACTGCATCTGACCTTCCAACCCAGAGGGTAAACTAGGCCTTGTTAGGATTAGTCCGGTTTCCTCACGATGTTTTCCTTCACCGAAAAGCGACTGGTAAATATCAATGATGTTTCGTACATAAGTTCCGAAAAACGAGCCGGGGTTTGAACTTGAACCCGCGACCTCCGGATTGCAAGTCGCACGCTCTTACCGCTAGGCCACCAGCGCTTCTTATTCTTCTTTTTTTTATTGTAGAATGCTTTTAAAAAAGGTAGTGACTCTTTCCCTTTGAAAGCAAAATAATGTAAATGATCGTATATGATTTATAATAGTTACATATTTGCCGTGACTTATCTTTCAAGAGCGTTTTTCAACAAAAATACACGTCAAGATCGCTTAACTTCTTTCTAACCCTAAAAAATCGAACTATAGACATCGTTTTGATGTCAAGTACGAATTCGAATTGGTCTCTCGAGTTCATGGTGCGCTAATTAAGGCGAGTCGAGTTGTTCTGCTAGTATTGACAACACAGAAGTAGCTACCAGTTTAATTAAGTTTTAAACCGTCGACAAAAAACGCTAACAGTTTAATTAATTGACGGAGGCGTGGACGTGGGAGCTCGAGCTCGTGAAACTGCTTTATTAGGACAGGACATAATGCAGACAATATTCGTGCTGGGGGCTGGTTTGTTTTAAGGATTTAGCAGGCGACATGTTATAGATAAAGTTTTGGTCTGAACAAAGTTTTTAGTCCCAATTTGTACGTTATATTAACATGGCATGTCAGGCATTACGAAAAAGGCGTCAGAAATAACAATGCGTAAATTATTTACGTTTGTAACAGTAGGTATTTTCCAATATATAATCGCCCACCATATCTACTACACCGTATCTAATACAGCTTTTCGTATTTTGCAGTCCGCTAATATTACATTTCTGGGCATTCAAGTGGCCGCCATGAAGCTGAAAAGTCATCAAGTTTTTGTTCTTTGCCTCTTTCCCACTCATAAAATGTTTTGCATTCTTCAATTGTGTCGCTTAACTTCAACTCAGATGAATCCATTCGACCCTCTTAGGAAATATGTACCCTATTAAGTTAATATTAAAATTGCAAAAATCAGATGAATGGATTTATTAGAGTTTGAAGTTAAGCGACTCAATTACCTTTACGTAATCGTCATTATAGATATATGGGTCAAACACATTGAGTTATTATTACTATAGGAAGCCATACAAAACAATGACATTGTCGCAATCGCGACATGTACCACGTGACCAAAACGTCGCAAGCGCCGTAAAATTCATGGCGCTTGCGCGTTTTGGTCCCGAGATTCACGCTCCGCTTCTGTGGTTTGTTATCAACATACATACCTACATATAATCACGCCTATTTCCCGAAGGGGTAGGCAGAGACCACGGATTTCCACTTGATACGATCCTGACATACCTCTTTGGCTTCCTTCACTTTCATGACATTCCTCATACACGCTCGTCGGTTAGGGTGCTCTTGACCTGGCCGTTCTTCAGGATTTCCCCAATTCGATCAGAGAAAGTCCACCGAGGTCTACCCCTTCCAGCTCCCTCTTCTACTTCTCCCTTATACACTCTCTTTGTTAACCGTCTTTCACTCATTCTTTCCACGTGTCGAAACCATCTCAACATACTTTTCTCAATTTTTGTCACTTCATCTTCGTTCAGTCCACACTTTTCCCTTATCAAAACAACAATATTTCATGGTTCTATAAATAGTCATAATAATTAAATGGTCAAACATAACAAAATCATTCCATATTGCATTGAAAATAATGTACAATAGGCATAATTGCCTGTTTAGTAGTTTCACTATTGTTGTTACATATGTTGAACTCTGTGTGACATCTGTTGCTAGAAGCTCTCATAGTTGCAAGTTGCAACCACAAGCTTGATTGCGTGCGACTGCTAAATGCTAATTCCGTACAGATACACTAAGACCTATCTGGTTGGATTGTGTTTGAATTAATTAGTGCGCCACAACATGTCACACGTCACGGCCTGATGTCTTTGCAGCCAGTAATGTAATCAATCAGAATTAACGGCTTCCTAGCCTAATCGACAGTGACCCTGCCTGCGAATCAGGAGGACCCGTGTTCAAATTTTGGTAAGGGCATTTATTTGTGTTTAAGTATTATATACAAGGTGCCCACGAGGAACCCAAGAGATTTTAACCACGCATTTCTGAGCCCAAAAGATGAAAAAAATGTTGTATAACTTTAGGTCAATTTCACAAAAAAAAAAGTTTTTTTTTTCGATTTTTTGTATAAAATGTAAAATATGACTCAAAAATAATTTGAACTTTTTTTTGTAAAACCTATTTTTTGCAAAGTCTTTACTCGTCACTTTTTAACATGCATCAATAAGAATATTTGGACTAGGTGGCATCTCATCACCATCAAAAAGGCGTTTTGCACTGAGTAACAATAAAAATATGTTTTTTTGTAAGTGGCTTTAACCCTGAAATTAGGCGAATTCCAAAAAAGTTTATAGGACATTTTAGTCCTTAAGTACCTATGATCAGGAATATACTGTTAAATCTCTCGCAATGCTCACGGGCACCGTGTACTTATAAATATAAATGATACATATGATACATATTTAATAAACTGCCCACAAATGTCACAGATTTACCTTATAATGTATTCAAAAACACGGTCAAGACTTTTTTCAAAACCATGCCTTCTATTCGATTACTGAATATTTATCATTACAAAATATTTTAATTGAAGCAAATTGTAAATAGATTTTTAATATTATTAATCGTATTTACTTCGTATAGTAAATTCATAGTGTAGAATATTGTGAAATACTGACTTACCATGTAATGATCATGTTACATTATGGTTAATAAATAAACTAAACTAAACTATCGTCTCGTACCCACAACACAAGCCTTGTTGAGCTTACTATAGGACTAAGTCGATGTGTGCAAATTTGTCCTAATTAAATGTATTAATTACTTGCGGATTAATAATGTTTATTTATTTATTAATCCAATATAATGACGCCTTCAGGAAGCTGTTGGGACTGCCTCGTTACTGCAGCGCTACTGATGTTCGCCGCGGATGAAGTGATGCCTTCTATGCCATCAGGCATAAAGCCCGACCAGGAATATATGATCATTGTCAAGAGGGCGCTGTTATTCTCATGTATAGGATGACAGTTTACTTTAGTATGAAAAAAATAGTTCCAGTGAAATTCCGCAACATGGCGCATGATCATATACATGTATTACATGTATTACTGGTCAGACTTTAAGCGAATAGCGTCTCTGTTGTGCCGGGTGCGGTGCAGTCACAACTGCATACTCAAGGTCATAGCTGACAGGGTAGATTGTACCTTTCTAAACTTTGGGTTCAATTAATTATAAATAAATAATGTATTAGTTAAGTTACGTAGCCATAAGCCATACTAACAATTATATGGATAAAAATTCAATAACATTCTATACATTATGTTTTTAACAAAGGTAAAAGTAAATAAATAAATAAAAAATAGAAATAAATATATATTTACTTTTACAATTTTATTATAATTCGTTTTTTTTTTCATACACACTAATTACGGTAGATATATTATGACGAAACGTTTTAATAGCTATTAGATAGTAAGTTACATATCTAACTTTAACTTTAACATCTCATTTAGTAATTATCTTCATGACTATGCAATAAATGAAATGAAAATAAATTGTTTATCGCGAAGCGGTTCCGACACAGCATAATGCTAACCCAAAAGTCAACGCTGATCTTCTGGCGAGAGGGTCAAAATTAAATTAAAAATAAGGATACAAAGGAAAACGATTTGGTACTTGAATATTTATCATTTATCTATTCCTGTTTACTTAACAGCTTTTTAGGGTTCCGTACCCAAAGGGTCAAACGGGACCCTATTACTGAGACTACGCTATCCGTCCGTCCGTCTGTCACCAGGCCATATCTCATGAACCGTGATAGTTAGCCAGTTGAAATTTTTACAGATTATGTATTTCTGTTGCCGCTATAACAACAAATACTAAAAACGGAATAAAATAAATATTTCTTTCCAATCTCGAGGTTCTCATCCAATCACCGAAGTTAAGCAACATCGGGCGGGGTCAGTACTTGGATGGGTGACCGTTTGAATAGATAATGGTACGAAACCCTTCCTGTGCGAGTCCGGCTCTTACTTGGCCGGTTTTTTTAAATGTATTTCTGAGTGATCAACTCCTCAATGTCTAACAGGTGGACAGAGGAAATCATTGTTTATTTGTGTATCTGAATCTCTAGCTAGACTTCGCCAAAACCGAGGGCCTATTGTGATCATCGCAAATCGAAAATTCGTCATCTGCCTCTCTATCGCTCGAATATAAAGGAACGAAAGAAACAAACCAACGAACGAACAAAGTGATAGGTGATAGGCTCTCTGAGGATCTACCACCAGTATCGAAAAATCTTAAAACCTTATCTGCCTCTCTGTCGCTCGAATATACAAGAGCGATAGAGAAGCATTTCAATTACTCGATGTTGGCGGTAGGCCCTCCGGAAACGCCGTCATCGCGCTCCATCGTGTAATCTCCAGATTACTCGCCGAAGCCTTCGAGGAAAACATTTTTTTTTGTTTCTACGCGTTGTAATTCTGTATTATTGGCGTTAGCCTACAAATCCTAAGGCTTCACTTACACCAATTTTCATTGCCATTAAGCTCTACGAACGGCCCGATTCGAACTTTAAGATACGTCACATTCTAGATAGGTCTAGATACGGATCGGATATGTCAGTGTATGACAGCGGATATGACGATTCTTTAATCAAAAACTCCACTTTTGACACTGACATACCCGATCCATATCGTATCTAGACCCCATATTTGACGTATCTTGAAATTGGAATCAGGCCAATAATATCCGCCATAATTGAAGGTTCCGGATCGCCAAGTGCCTACTATTTTTTTGTAACATTATGTCCTTGTAGTACGTCTGAAAATATCGGTACAAAAAATGTGGCAAAAATATCTATACACTACCTTAATATATGGGCAATAAAGTCGTGTGCGGTTTTTCGGCGTAGGTTTCACATGCCTTTGAAGCTTATTTTTTTATATACATGATATCAAAAATTTACCTACATTTAATTTTACGTTACTAAACCGTGACTTATTTATGCCCAGAAACCGTTCTAATCAGAAATTCGAAATTTGAATAAGATATGAAAATTGGAATGTCCGCCGGCAAGCCGGATTAACCCGAGTTGGCCAATTGCGAGGGACGGTCCCGGATTCATATTTAATTTGTTTAAAATTAAAAATCATACATCAAATTGTGCGGGGATTATGGTAATCTGGTTTTGGGTTTAGTTGGATAGCTAAATTATTTTAAGTCGCGGTTAGCTTATATTCAAATAGGCGTAAAAATGAATATTTAACAAGGAATACTAAAGCTACCTACATTTTTTACATTACTTGTGGTACGGTAACGGACTTTAATTGTTAAGTCAATACAATACAATACAATATAATACAATACCATACCATACCATACAATACAATACAATACAATACAAATACTCTTTATTGCACACCTCAATACAGAAACAATACAAATATTACAGTACATTAAGAAGAGGTAAACAACAGGCGGTCTTATCGCTAAAAAGCGATCTCTTCCAGACAACTTTTAGGTAGCGGAATTAAAAATTAATGTCAATGATTAGTGAATAAGTCTGTATATATAAGTAGATTACTCAAGTTAATTGTACCTACTTGTAGCCGCCGTGCAGGTCAGGATGTCGACGACTCAAATAAAACTTCGATTGATAATAAAGTGAAGTATAGTCTTCCAAGAGGTACTGGTTTAGAAGGGTTCTTGCCAAAACGGTTCAATGTAGAAAGTGGGTGTCGATAGTATGGAGGATGATGAAAGAGTGATTTGTAATATATGATCAGTACAAAAAGGTAGTTTAAATTTAGATGCTTCTAATTGGCCGCGATACAGAGTATGTGGAGCGCTCCTAATGGTGCTTTTAAAAAGCCTCCGAATACTAGCCGAGCCCGACGGCTGCGTTTAGCTACTGCATTGATTTTTATACAATAATAAGTTGCATTCGCAACACTACTTATCTTTAAATATATATATATATTCATGATCAAGCTAATTGACTGGTATCACACTTATATTAATAACTCATAATTCTAATGTAAAATAAACGATAAATGGCTTTAATCATTGCAAATCCGAACAATTTAATTGTAACAGTATTGGCGACAGCCTCATTAAATCGGACGAACCAGCGTTCAGGGGAACTGAGTAATTATAAACTTAATTAATGAACGAGTTAGCGATATTATTGTAACATCATGAAATTACCTTTGAACTCAAAATTACGTGGCTTCGCTAACTAAGAAGGAAGTTGTGAACTTTGGACATAAGCTTACATGTCACAGAAGATTGCAAAATTTAAATTCGTAGCGTAGGCATTAGTTTTTACGAAAGCGACTGCCATCTGACCTTCCAACCCAGAGGATAAACTAGGCCTTGTTGGGATTAGTCCGGTTTCCTCACGATGTTTTTTCTTCACCGAAAAGCGACTGGTAAATATCAAATGATATTTCGTACATAAGTTCCAAAAAACTCATTGGTACGAGCCGCGGTTTGAACCCGCGACCTCCGGATTGCAAGTCGCACGCTCTTACCGCTAGGCCACCAGCGCTTAGTATATCTTAATAAAATAAGTAAAAACAATATATCTATGACACAATATTGTACCTTTCATATTATATATCATCACAATATTATTATTATGATAAAAAATACCTAATTTCCCACCATATTGAAACAGGGTAATATCGCTTTTCCAACAAAATATTAATTAATAAGAGCAGCGTATTTTAGTTCTATCAAAATGCGTTGAAATTTAGCTGAAATTTGAGCAATACACGTCACTCGCACAGCGCGACGAAATTAATTACTTGATTAATGCCCGCCAATGGCCGGCCCAAACATTATAGATTAAACTACTTATAGATGAAGCAAAATACTTTCCATAGTATGAACACCAAGGGTATATTAAACCTTTTATGTATTTTCTTATATTCGTGTTAATGAATGTATAAATGACAGATAACAGTAGAGGAGTAAGAAAATGGTATATAAATGTCTTGCACAATGAAAAAATCCCACTTTCACCATAAAGTTTAATAGGTTTTTTTTTCATTATGATAGACATATTATGCTTATTAAGCATGGCGTTTTTTTAACTCCGTTAACTTCGGGATATGACTAACGGCCTGATTCGAAGAATGTTTAAGACACGCTTAAGAAGTTGGAAAGATCTTTAAAAGATCGATAACTAAACGACATGTCAAAATTAACGTTTATTTCGATTCCGCTGTGATCCATAGGTGTTTTCTATGTATTTAAGTATTTATAAGTAATTATATATTATATATATATCGTTGTCTAAGTAGACACAAGCCTTATTGAGCTTACTGTGGGACTTAGTCAATTTGTGTAATAATGTCCTATAATATTTTAATTCAACCACACAATTGAAAACTGTGACATTTCAATATCATTTCGAACATCGATAGTCCGAGATAGTACGTACGTTTAGTAGCAAATGTACACACTCGTACTAAATACTAATCAATATGTAAACAGGCCCTAAAGCAAGTGTATACGCTCGTAAGGGTCTTATAAGATAAAAATAAAATTATTGATTATTTCCGAAATGGAGTTAATTAGGAGTTAATTGAGAAAGTTTCTATATTAATTATTATTAACTCAGAAATGCACCCTTGAAATTAACGAAATGTAAAAAAAACATCGTGTATTGTAATAGGTATAAAAATTTTAACGAATTGAATTGTATACTGATTCTACTTATAAATTTAACCTCTACATGATTTGGGTGCGTGTCAAACAGGGATCTAGTTTGTTTTCCCCTGAACAGAGTTGTACTGCATTAGCTTATTACATTCCGAATGCTGGGAGGGCGTTAGAATATACTTATTATCAAAGTGGGAATTTATTAGAGTGGGTACACAGTATTCGGACTATTTTCGGAGTGCCATAAAACTAGATTGGTTTACACACGTTAATAAAAACAAAAGTTTTAATTTATAGGGTTTTAATTCGTTAAGACTGCTTAATGACATGTCCAATTTGGGTGAAACTTGGATAAAATAAATTAAATAACAAAATATCGTCACACGTGCAATCTGTGAGTAATTTTAACTCAGTAGGCATACAATATATTAATAATTAATTAATAATTTTGACGACTGGTCTGGCCTAGTGGGTAGTGACCCTGCCTACGAAGCTGATGGTCCCGGGTTCAAATCCTGGTAAGGGCATGTATTCGTGTGATGAGCATGGTTATTTGTTCCTGAGTCATGGGTGTTTTCTATGTATTTAAGTATTTATAAATATTTATATATTATATATATCGTTGTCTAAGTACCCTCAACACAAACCTTATGAGCTTACTGTGGGACTTAGTCAATTTGTGTAATAATGTCCCTATAATATTTATTAATAATGTCCTATAATATATTTATTTATAATGCACTGCGCGTGCTATACAATAACGTTTAGAGTGCCGTTTGGGCTGCTGCGTTACTGCACCGCGTCAACTATGTTTGCCGAGGCGCATACTGATTGTTTCGACGCAATAGTTAGAAAACGGGGTGCGTCCTTACTAAACCGTCTTCGCCATAGCCCAAACAGAAGGCCTACCGCGAACCACGTTCGACGTGTTGCCTCTCTGTCGCACTTGTAAATTCGTACAGATAGGGAGGTAACACGTCGAACGTGGTTCGCGGTAGGCCCTCAGTATTCTAAACGTGCTGGCGCAGCGCTGGGACTCCCCTAGTTCGCGCGCTGGGTACGGCTGCATGCGCCGCCGCTCGCCGCGCGCCGCTCCACGCCACGCATTTTAACATAGATTTATAACTTTTCCCATGCTATATACTAACACTAACATGGATTGTATTAAACAAAATAAAAATATTGAATTGAATTAGTTAGAAACATAATATATCTACGTATATTAACCTCGCATAACAATTTAATTTTAAATTTGTTATTCATGTACCTAATATACATTTTACACGTCAAATTTGTTACAAACAACATATGTAGTTAAATAATTAAATAGGTACATATTTATATTATTAAGTCAGTAAGTATTATGTAGGTATATTTTGTTCTCAATCATTCATATTACGATACTATTTTTTTTTATACTATAGATTTCTTATAAACTGATCCATTTATTATTTATTGATTGAGTGCTACCAAACTTTGGCAGATACCTATGACGATGGCTGGAAACATTATAAGGTAGAAGTACTAGTGCTCGACGCTGCACTAGTCACCGACATGGGCACTTTATGTCAAAGTGACAAGGATTAAGTTCGAATACAGAAAAATCTTCGTTGTTCAAATTTAACCTATATTTCGATGAAATAAAGTGCCCATGTCGGTGACTAGTGCAGCGTCGAGCATTACTACTTCTACCTTACATTACCATAATTTCTAAATGCATTTACAACGTTTGAATAGAGCTCCAAGATATAAGGATTACCTACAAAAACAGGATAGAGATTATCTTCAGTTATTTCCTATTTATAACTTGCTATTGCTCAAGAATTTTATCTCAAGCCGGAACTCGTGTATTGACCCAAAAGTAATCTTGACGATAATAGCTCAGACAATTCGGCAACCATATTGATACCAAACAATCCTCCCATTCTCGAAAAAATAATCAAGCGTATTTAATCACAATAATCACCGAAACGCAAAGGCGGGCGTGATCAACGCACACAAGCATTGGGTTGTGACGTCACGGGTGACAAGGAAAGAATGAATTACTGATAGGGGGCAGTCATGAGAGGGAAGAGGAGGGAATATAGGCCAAGCACCGACCTACCTTCCCGGGATACGAAGCACCTACGGCAACGAACTTATTATAAGGCCGTTCAGCGAACCTTCAAATTACGCTGACGGACGCATTTCGTGTGCGTGTGGGGTTGACGTTATACTGTATATTATACCGTACATAACAATACGACTAAATTGTACTTGCTGCGAATTGAGCGTGTTATTGCTGTGTGTGCTTAACTACGTAGCAATGGGTAATATTTTTGAAATTGGATTTTACTCTAGTGTTGGGTAATACTTGAGTCCTCTTAAGTCGAAACTCGAGTTCACTCTAACTTATTAGCGAGTAGGTATTTTGTAGAGACCTTTTCAAAAAACTCAAATTTTTTGTCATAAAGAAACAGCATGTTTTATCTGAAATTTATGATACACTTATTATACTCTAACGTTTATTTTCTTTACGTAGACAAATCCTTCGAATTTGTTGACATATGGAGTCTTTACTCGAGAATGAATTGTTTTAAGTTGATTTTAAAAAAGCCTTTCTACTCGGATCTTTAACGTCACGACCAAGTTGCGAACCCTACACGCATATAAGGCATATCGTGGCATATCGTGCGTAGAGTACGATTGTCAGACTTTGACTGTCATTTCTGACTTAGAATTACTTCATTGCAATGGGTTTCATATACACATTTGGTCCTCAAAACAAACCGAATTAATTGAAACTATGAATAAAATCTCGTGAATTAGGTAAACAAAGAAAAACGTTTCTACTTTACGTTTTCGGGAATAACAGTAAAACTTTTTTGCAATGAATGTTACGTTTTTTATACGTGACAAGGAAGTTATTTGAATCTATTATTAAATATACGGACTTAAATAGCTTCATTTGCCTGTTTAACATCGGAAATACGGTTATTATAACAAAGAGAACTTTGTTCAGATGTTGAATATTTCGCTTTTGATACAGTATCCATTTGTTATTTTCAAAGCGCAGCTTTTGTTTTCTATTTTTAGATATATCATTTGTTTTTAAGGTAAGTCAGGTTTTTTTAGGTATTTTTAGTCAATTTTTTTCACACTGACATAAAATAAATTTAATGGTTTAAAAATAGCTGGGCGGGACATGTTGCCAGGCAGGTGAGTCAAAATGTTAGCGGAGTGGTGGCCGCTTTCAGACGAAAGGATTGCCTGGCGTCCGTTGGCTCGTTGGGTGGACGACGTTCAAAATATTGCGGGTCACTTCTGCATGAGATTGGCTTAGGACCAGGTTAAGTGGCGTCGCCGAAGAGAGGCCTATGCTCAGAAGTGGGCAATACATGATATGATAATGATGAAAATAAGCCAGACAAACAGGCTCATACGAACGTACACTGATATCAGACTGACATCTAACTGACGTCATTAAAATATCATGCCTTTCGCTCGTACTTGTCCGTATTGTATTTGTCTACGTAGATATATTATCATAGTAATCTCAACTTTTGTCTATTCTCATATTCACTGTCTACAATCCTGCACCAAACTAACCTAACTAACCGTTTCCGCTTAGCCCGATGGTTCACTGAATGCCTTAAGACGTTAAGTCCGCCATTTGCCCTCTTTTTTGTAAATTGGCTTGCGTCGCCCCCTGACTATCCCTAAGATAGAACAGTATGGTTCGATCTTATTCAGGGGGCGCCACAAGCCACCAGGAAATTGTCATACACTTGGAAATTGCGACCCATGCCATCGTGCCCGATTCCATTCTTGGGCACTGGAGGCCATGGTAATTTTTTCCGCCGTATATTATATAGAAGTCGGTTTAGGCAATAAAGTTTAAATAATTAAAATATATGTATTGGCGGGTCGAGAAAATATATATTCGAAATGGCCTCCGAGTCACGTTGCCTTTCAGTCCCACTAAACGTAGCTGGGTTGCCATCCTTCACATTATCCAAGGTTCACATTAAATATTACCCACGCAAATTGAAGACGATAAGTGATGAGGCACCGTAAGGGAATATTTGAATAATTTACGTTACTTCGGTTAAGTAAAGCCGTGGTGCTGATAAAGGCATGCGAACGTCAATATGGCTTGTCTGCGTATGATAAGGATACCGACGGAATTCTTAGTCATATTTTAGAATTTTTAGGACGATTTTTCTGCTCTGCACAACACAACTGTGGTTTGAGTTTGAACCGAGTTAAACGACTCGTATTCATATCATGAGACATTTTTCAAGTCAGACCAAGCTAAGTTAGCAGTCATATTGATAGCCCAGCCTGTGAAAGTGTTAAGTAAACGTCATAATTTCAAAGAAGTTTCTCGAAAAATCTTTCATGATAAGAGAGCAAATGTATATTCGTATACAGAAAGTCAGTTTTTTAAGACAGTGATCATCCTCTAAATTACGACTGTTATCTATGCCGTGGCTTCACTGACAACTCGCTAAAAGATTGATGGTGCTTTCGACAATCCAAAAGGCATCCGTAGAAATCCTAAACGGAATTATCTCGTCAGCAGAGTTACGAGCGTTTTCGCGTCAAGTTGGTGGAAATTAGCCGTGCGTTGGCGGTTTATGAGTGACTGAGTTCGTACTGAAAGCTAATCTGCCGCGCGGAGCATACACCGTATCTTTTAAAACCCCGTTCAATTTTATTACTTATTTTAAGTGAGAAAGGTATAAAATTAAATGATATCTAGAATGTATTATGGAACGTTAAGCGCTTCAGGCACGCTTTCTCTTCCCACTTAATATGTCTTTATTTTATAGCATGTTACGGGTACATGACGATATCATGAAAAAAATTCATATAACAGCTTCATCGTTGGAGTGATTTACTTGAGTAAATTTATTAGTTTTAAGTTTATATACTTACTCAGGACAGCGAGATGCTACATCCTGGTTTTCTTTTTAACTGATTTGAATGTTCAACTTTCAAAGCAAGTTTAGTATTGGTTGAGCTTCTATTGATTATAATATTGATTAAATCAACAAGAACCTATATTCGTTGTCTTAGAAACCAACGTTACAATATTCATCGAAGATCCTTCCTTCTTCAAGATTAATTTCAACACTAAATTATGAAGTTACTGAGAATCCATGGATCGATCGATTCTAATTTTTAACAATTTGTAATGTTGCAGAGGTTTTGATACGATTTCGACGATAGTCTTGGTGATTAGCGCGCTTCTCACGGACAATTTTCACTTCATATCGCATGCAAGAAAAGAGCGTACTCCCATCTTAATGGCCGGCAACGCACTTAAATACCCCTCTGGTGTTGCAGGTGTCCATGGGCGGCGGAAATCGCTTACCATCAGGTGATCCATCTGCTAGTTTGCCTTCTCTATCATAAAAAAAAGACAATCAACATGGTCATATCGAAACAAGTTCTAAACCGTAAAAATTTTTTAAATCTCTATCGGGCTCCAGGGCATTGCTGAGAAACGACGCTACGTAGCTATGCTATAAACAGGCTCCAGATATAAACGAAAAACCACGAATTAATAAAAACAAGAATACAAGATACAAGCGAGACCAAAAGGGAATCTTGCAGCATCCTTGTAATCCGCGTCACAGAGGGCCGCTGAAAGCAACTGAATAAATTATAACCTCAAAGTGTTTTTTCTCAAAGTCTTCCTTATTTACTGCAAAGACAGCGGCTGTTTGCTTTTACAGAGCGAAGGAAGTTGGAGCAAGCGTGCGGTTAAGGCAAGTCGGGGTGCGGTGAAAGCGGTTGAAGTTATATTAAAATGTAGCTCCCAAGTTAAATATGACGTTTGAATAGTGAGACGTTACGTTTCATTACACGGGCTAGAAATCATGCTTGAAACATCGTCGTGTGTTGATTTAAATAAATTCAAATCCATCGTCTATACTATAGGTACAAACGATTCGTAGAATTTATTGCAAAGATATAATTTCACTGATAATCAAAAAAGCGGGTTGGTCTCGGACTGTCTAGAACACAAAATAACTAGTGTAATATTTTGCCTATATCCCTTTTAGTCTACATCGCAAACGGTCTAGAACACAAAATGACTACAATTATTTAGACCTTTATTTACCTACGTATCGTCGATTTACCTTTACGTTGGCGATGTCGACGAAGCCCCGCTACCGCGGGGCTCCTATTTCTGTGCGGTTTGGCCTTCGGCCATTAAAAGATAATTAACTAACCTAACCTACCTATAAGTGGTCATTTTGTGTTCTAGACCGTTTGCGATGTAGACTAAAAGGGATATAGGCAAAATATTACACTAGTAATTTTGCGTTCTAGACGGCCCGAGACCAAAGCAAAAAAGATAGCGGTTAATACAGTCAAGGAATTTAATTCCCTACCCATTTCGTAATGCATTAATATCGAAAACTGCGAAATGTCAAAGCCACGTCGTACTCGAGCTGGCTCTTATGATGACAGTGTGCTGTACGATATTAAAACATTAGGCGGGCTGGGAATTAAATTTCTTGACTGTATCTACTATCAGTACCTAAACAAATAATTATAATTGAACTCAGTAAAGTTTTTGTAACGGGTTAGACAACGATTATATATAATTTTATATAAAAACGTAGAAAACATCTATAAGTCCGTAACAAATACCTGCGGTGTTGTTAAACATTTTCGTAGGCAGGGTCACTACTGACTAAGCTAAGAGGCCGTTATTTATCAAAATTGTAACTAGAGAAATAATTTGAATTACGTATACAATTCGATTCTTAATCCAAAAATAACATCAAACATAAAATGCAGTAGAATACAGTAAAGTTTAAAGACGACTTTAAAACACGGCCTTAAATTTCGACTTAAGGGCCTGTTTCATAATCTCCAAGTAAAGTCCTGTAGGGCTAAGAAAGTCGGCTCTTTATCATTTGTCACCATGCCTGTCACGTTCTAACAAGTATGTAAGTGCGAAAGTGACAGTCATAGTGACAAGTGATAAAAATGAAACCATGCTGCCACTGCTAAATAAGCTACTTGCCACTTATCTGACGATTAACGTCATCGTTGGCGTTTCACAATCTTCAATTAAGCTTAACTAGTAGATAAAGTGCTAAGTTTTGCCTCGGAGGAAGTTTTATATGGCAGTTAATTTATTTATTAATTAGCTATCCAATACTTTACTTGGACATTGTGAAACAGGCCAAAAAACTAAATCGTAGTAGAATAAACAAACTGATACTACGCTTCTGACAATTTTGGAAACAGGAAAGGTCTTATTTATTACGCAAAAAAACCACCCCGTATATTTGAAACAGAAAACTCTGCTGTACGGCTGTATTTGAATTTACCTCGTTTTCCTTTACAGGCAGAGCTTAAGGCAGTAAGTCATCGCTGAGATTCGCTGAAAGCAGTCAAGCCCGGTGACAGAGCTCGCCATTTGACTTGCTCGCGCCCCACCCCTTCACTAACCAACCGACGTGATCCAAAATTTAATGCAATCAAAACGAAACCGTATCGGCGACTAATTTAGATTTAAAACACAATGAAGCGAGCTAAGCAGTTATGCTTCTTTCACAATGAACGCGTGCTGGTCTTGCAATAAATGACCGTCCGACGATAAATTGGGGACGTCAGAGCGTAAAGGACTCACGTACCGCGTTTACGGACTTAGAATTGATTTGCTCTACTGAGCCTACGGTTGACAGCTAAGCTGTGACCTTTTGAATCGATAGGAAAGTTTAACCATTGAAGTTTTATCACATAAAACGAGGAAATTTGCAAACAAATAGCCACCTCAAAAGATCAAGATTCGATTTCGCAAATATTTACGCAATAGTTGCTCAAAGTTTGTTCTATATAAATAAACAAAGGCTCTGAAACTATCGGGGGTTTTAGCGGTCATAAATATTAAAGTTTGTCAATAATTCATGGTTGTGGACAAATTTGCAAATGCGAGCAAGAGGATTGTTCAGCGGCCTTATGTGGGGAGTGTAAGGGAAAGTTTGGAAAAATGTTTTTCTCGACGGACTTGTCTGGAATGGGGACAGGACACGCTTTAGCGAGAAACTTTTTTCTACGGTTTTCATGTTGTTTATTTTAGGTGTAATCTAAAACACGATCATTATAGCGATTAACGAGAGCTTTAGGATCATATCGTACAAATAAAATGAGACCATGAAGTATGTAGATAGAACATTCTTTGTAGCGAAAAATAATTGCGAGAAAATGGGGCTATTTTCATTAAGGCCTACTTTCTATTTGGATTGGAATGTCCGATGGCAGTCGTTTTTCTTGGAGTAATGTTTATACGTATTATGAGGTCGCTGAGCGGACCCTAAACTCTTTGTCTCCACTCCACATAATCTTCAAAAATATATCGTAATATTACTTTCAGGGTTTTATTTTTTAATTTGCTAGAATTATTTCTATTTGGGTTTAACTTTAGTTTTATAATATTTTCGTGTTTAGATTTGATAATATTTATATTCCTATTATGAAACTCTCAGGTTGTTTTACCTGGATGTTTCGTGAAAAGGGATCATTTATTTATTGCTGCTGCTTTCTAGAATGACTCCGTCAGATTTATCGAAACTCATTCATGATTATATTTGTTTTTGTTTATAACAATTATAAAATATTTATATTTCTTTTTTTTTTCAGGTATGTTTTACGAGGAACATTATACCAGCTTGTACCAAGAGTAAGTAAAGTGAAATTGCTACAGCTAACTTTCAAATTTAAATAAACGTAGCTAACACAGCAATTTGGCGCAAAATAAACGGCGGCACAACTTGGCACGCTCAGAACTCCTCCAAAACAAATATGACCGAACAAAAAGTGAATGTTGTAAGCTCGGGGCCGTGTTAATATAAAATAACTTGGAATATTTGGTTGTTTTTTGTGAGTAAGTAACATTAATAAACAGTTTATTTGGAACCAAACATATATTATTCACACATTCTCACTAAAAGAGTAAGCCATACTTACTGCCTATTTCACCAACATGACAATTCCTGTTTTCTGTACCTACCGATGATCATCATCTTCCTAGCTTTGTATTTTGGTACGGGTCATGGGAGCCTGAGGTTCACTTGGCAACTAATCACAAGAATTGGCGTAGGCGACTGCCATCTGATCTTCCAATCAAGAGGGTAGGCTAGGCCTTATTGGGATTAAACTGGTTTCCTCACGACGTTTTCCTCCACCGAAAAGCGACTGGTAAATATAAAATAAAATTTCGTACATAAGTTCCGTAAAAATCATTGTTACGAGCCGGGGTTTGAACCCACGACCTCCAGATTGCAAGTCACACGCTCTTACCGCTAGGCTACTAGCGCTTCTCTACCCTGGCCACCAGGGCGGTACATAACCATGATCAGTTATCTAAGTTACAGAGTGATAATGACACTGTCTCTTCCAATTGTGCGGTGTCAAAACGTGAAACTTTTTTCACGCCGATAATAACATCTATTATAAAGTCCTTATTTTTTTTCATAAATTTACAAACCCAAATATTGTTAAATACCCACAATAACGACTCATTAAAGTGCCCTTTACCGATAACTCTGGACAAGGCGACCCAACCTCGTTAAGTTTTTAATTATTTTAATGGAGGTAAAGAGGTAACGCGGTAATGGAAATCGAATAAACTTTTATATTTTGGTAAAGAACATTGTTTCTTACTTGGGTGTTTTTATAATCATCCAATCCAATACACGGAACTATTAGTAGTGGTGAGTGAAAAATAAAAAAAATATTAAGTTTGTATTTTTCTCCAAAGTATGTTATACTTTGTTTATACGTGGGTTTTAATTATAATAATAAATATTATAGGATCTTTCTACACATTCAGCTCAGTAAGGCAAGTGTGTAAGGCAAACCTCCATAACTCTGGAACAAATGTTTGTGATATAAAACATACAAATAAATGCCCTTACCAAGATTCGAACCCCCTTTGTAGTCATTACTGACTAGGCTCGGACGCCGTCAAAAAAATTGCTAAGGCACTTTTCACACCAACGTCTTGTACCATGTAGAGTATTAGTTTTATTTGTGCCTCTTTTTTGTAATTTTGAATAAATATATATAGTTTGTAATGGATATTATATGACCTATCGAAAGTGACCATTCATGAAACAAAAATAAAATTACAAATATTATGTCCCTAATATGTAAACATGCGTCGAAGCGTATTAACACTCCTAAAATGATACCAAATTCATTTTAACATCATTGGCCTTGCTCACTATTCATGTATTTTGTACTAAAAGCTATTTTCATAAATAAACAGGAGTCCTAAGAAGATATAAACAAATAAGTATACATATTACATCATAGTCGCCCCCTGTTTTATCTCCACATGAGCGCAGAGTAGAAAATTATCTATTGGGCCCATCGCCTCCCCTTGCTAGTTGGCTGTTATTTACAGCTAATAACTGGGTCTCGCTCTTAACTATGTTACGGGTTGTATTCTCAGGTGGATTTCAGATATTCGATTAGATTTTCTTATTGCAGAGGTGTCTAAATGGGGTGTAAATATGTATAAAACCGGCCAAGTGCGTGTACGACGACGCATCAGGCAATACAAATTGCGGCACTTATGTCGGTTTGTAAGATACGTTTTCAGAAAAAAAAACACTACATTAGTGATTCTTTTTCATCATATTTTTATTCAAAATAAATTTCGTGTAAAGTATTTATTAAGCTTGATTTTCTCATTGACCAATTCGATGTAATTTTAACCTTAACGGACTCCAATATTTTACCTACAATAAAATTGCGTACTTCCATTTTGAATACCGGCAACGCACCTGCAACCCCTCGGGTGTTGCAGGAGTCCATAGGCAAAGGTGATTGCATACCATCAGGCAATTCGTCTGCGAGTAAGCCTACAAATAAGATTGGTCCCAAGCTGAACTACGTTCCACTATTTAGAAAACAACACTGCTTAGTGCTAATACTTCCGGCCCGATCCGAATTTTTAGATACGTCAAATATTAGGTAGGATATGTCAGTGCCAGAAGTCACGTTTCCTCAAACAAATAATCATATCGTATATTATATTTGACGTATCTTACAGTTTGAATCGGGCTGTTCATCAAGTCATTAACGTTAAGTGGTATATGTACAAAACTGTGTTTTTACTTCGAAGTTCAAATATTTATGGAACAAAATTGTTTACAAGTAAATTATTTTTAGTGCGTGATTGACGGATCGTTTAATGTAAACATTTGTTTTTCTACCTTAAGGTGGTTCGATTTTCATACAAAAAACAATCGCTATTTATTAATTAATTACACAATATTATTACATAAATAGTTGCGCATCTATCTACTTTCGAATATTCATTTGCGCTAAATTAATAGAAAAACTTTGTTTCATACAGAAATCATGCAATAATCAACGTTATATTTTTATAAATTTTACTCATGTGTGTGTGACAAATGTCGTGTACAAATACATTGCGGCGTTGCCACCCCGCCTCGGACGGCCATCGGCGCGACGTTGCGATGTTTGACGCGTTTTTAGCTGACTCTGTCGACACTGACACTCAGTGTGACCAGGCGTACGATAATTGTCGTACATGTACGATAATTTGGGCCCCGGTATGACGTAATGTTCCAAAGAGCATTATCGTACACTAAAGTACTATAATTTCAGCCCTTGAATGATGCCACCTTAAAAGTCTAGTAATTTGAAGCAAAATATGACACTTTCTCTCAGAAATAGGCTAAAATTAGTATCTTTTGGGTGTTCGGCTCCTTGGTGTAAGTTTAAAGTTTAAAATGTCACAATTTCCTGTATACCGTTTGAGTCTATAATACACAAACATAAACAGATTTTTTGCGCAATTTAGACGAAAATTGTCTTTTTTTTATTATTAATTGGAAATTTAAGCTTATTTTGCTAGACATTTTTAGGGGCTGCCTTTTTGATTGGCGTACGATATTTTTTTCAACGGTACAATAATATTGACACTCAAGTACGATAATTCTCTTCCGCTCACCTGGCAACACTGCTGAAACTTGACAGGACCTGGGGGCCTACCGCGAAAACCTAAATTCGCAAATTGCGGGGATCTTTCTCTTTTACTCTCACTAAGACGTAATTAGAGTGACAGAGAAAAATGCCCGAAATTGACGAATTTCGATTTTCCCGGTAGCCGCCCTGGTGCTTCAGGTACTTGATAGAAAACAACGCTGCCGCATGTTCTGAATTGTGATTTTATGTGTTTTTGGATTGAAAATGAAAGCAACGTCTAAATCAAGTTACAAAAATCATCGATATTCTGGTCCGCGAAAAACCAGGAAAAGTGTAACTGTAATTGGAGTCTACAAAAATGACCAATTCATAGAAAATATGACCTAGAAAGTTAGAAACTAGTTCACTTTTATAAAACTCAATTTTGCCCGAGATTGTACTTAGGCGAATACCTAAGGGAGCTAAGTGTATTGATCTTGAATAATTAGTTGGCTAATACATATATGACTCCAACATGATATGGACATTTACATCATAACTATTATACCTAGTTGGTTACTAAGTTCTGTTACTCGATTTCTTTCTTTCTTCCTAGCGTTGTCCCAGCATATTGCCACGGCTCAATGGAGCTTGAGGTCCGCTTTGACAACTAATCCCAAGATTTGGCGTAGGCACTAGTTTTTACGAAAGCCACTGCCATCTGACCTTCCAACCCAGAGGGTAAAACTAAGCCTTGTTGGGATTAGTCCAGTTTCCTCACGATGTTTTCCTTCACCGAAAAGCGACTGGTAAATATCAAATGATATCTGTTCTGAAGTTCTGGTACTCGATTTGCAACCTCTTTATTTCCGTTAAAACAAATGCTACCGAAAAAATTAAAAATGATATAATGTGGTGGATTTGTGAGCTATAATTATATACCACACATAACGCTTATCTCGTCGTATCTATAATGAATTGGGGCCTAAAAGAGAATCGTATTCCAATTTTTTGAAACGCTTGTATTACTTTCTGTATTAACTAAAAGTTGCTTAAAATTCAGCTTTTATACTAAAAACGGCTTTAAATATGTTAAATTAACAAAATATATTTTGACAGATGCTTTCGCGCCCAAAACGCTCTTTGAAAATTGTGTGACGTCACAGTTTATGGTTTGACACATAACTACATACACACGTAGAAGATACGAACTGTCAACTGATATTTATCATTTGTTGTTAATCGCCTAACTGTCAACAGTGTCAATCCGAGAGTTGTGACGTCACCAGAATCTTCAATGACGTTTCGAGTTTGGTCACGTGACGTGTGCCAAAAGATATTTTAAATTCAATATTTACAAAAATATGGTCATTACAGGTCCCCTAAAAGTAGTTTAACATGTTCTTATAATCCAAAAGATTTTTTTGGGATACAATTATGCCCTAAGATTTGTAGATGGAAACAACCCTATTGCGTTGCACAAATGTGGGCACCCGCCAAACATGATTTTGAGTGTGTCATACTCAGGGCTAACACAGATTCATTTCTGTGAAAAAGGTGTGAAAACCGGAAACTGGAAACCGTTCTCGAACCAATAGTGAAGCCCTCAAGCCACACCCTATTTCAAAACCAGCCATGGATCTTTGAACAGGACTCAGCTCCTGCACATAAGGCAAAAACAACTCAACCCTGGTTTCGAAGGAACAAAATTGACTTTATTGCCCATGAAGACTGGCCGTCCTCCAGCCCGGATCTTAACCCCCTGGATTATGCCATATAGCAGGTTATTGAGGAGAAAGCCTGTGCTAAACCCCACACAAATCTTAACTCCCTCAAGCGGGCCATAGTTAAGACAGTGACGGAATTAGACATGACAATCGTGCGTGCCGCTATTTTGTGTACTTCATTTTAATATATACTTTATTAAACTTTCGTTGGTATATTTTATGTAGATAAAGATTATTACAGTAACAGAATTTAATAACCAACTAGGTAGAAAACAATGCAATACATAAACACATAAATTGGATATGATGTGATCCGTTGAATGAAACTGACAATAAATAAAATAAATAAATAATTTTCTATCTCTAGGCATTGTGTGAAACTTCTAGTTGTGTCAAAATATCGGGAAATCAATAATATAAACAAACATGGTAAATATCTCATTTCTTTTTATAATGGTTATAAATAGAAGGCCATGCAATTTTGTAACTCACTGTAATTTAATTAAATGTATCGTAAATTTTTTTTTTTAATTCTACTGTAAAATAGTACCTACTTTTTTAAAGGCTGGGCAGTAAGGGATTGCTTTAATTTTAGAACAAAACAGCGTTTTTTTTTTGAAAAAAATTCCGGAAATTCTGACTTACAAATTTGGACTTTCTTAGGTTCATTCTACTTAGAATCTTCTCCACCCTAGCATTAAAAAAAGATATCCTAAAATATCCATACCATTACGTCACATTTTAGTGTGAAAGAAATTTCAATGTAAAACTAAAATTTCAATACAAATTTTCGGGTTTTTTTAGCATGAGGACTGATTATGCTAGTGATTCTGAGTTGGAAGAACCCAAAAATATCATGATGTGTGAGAATCAGATTTTTAATATTTTTATGGAAAACGCTCATATTTCTCATAAAATAATTTATTAATAATAGGTACTTGATAATACTAATAACAAAAAAAAAATTAATGAGTCTCGAACCCACATCCTCTTGCATGTATTTCCACGTACATACCGAAACGCTATTGAAGCCTACTCACGCTGTGCCAAATTGTCTACTACAAGGATCCCAGTAAGACTGTTTGAATGTGTGAGTGATACTTAGAAATAGAGTCAAGAAACATTCTGTCGACATTAAGGGGTAGTTTTTGTACAATGAAGTGCTCAATGTTTGTTGTAATAGTTCAATATTTATTTAAAGAGTGCGCTAAACATAATTTACAGTATAGAAATACCAAGACTACTCCACAAAAAAATTAAAACTCAAAATTTGCAATTGTGGCGCCATCTAGTGAGGTTTAAGCTTTGGGTAACCTAGTCGAACCACCTTAACACAAAATAACGTCAATATTTAATATACGCTGCCCACTAATATTATTCTAATAGAACTTTATGATTATTGTTATGTATGTGTGCGTGAGCGCACCACCCCGCTTCCATTACTACATGTAATAAACCAGTGTGTCTATAGCCATCGGTTGTTTCACTCGCGCCCTTCCCGAATATAACATTGGCGGCGATCTACCTACGCACACGCGAAAATAAAAATGTCCAGTGCGCATTTCGGAATTTTGCCTACGTTTGATCACCATTCGCAGACCTGGAAAACGTTTAAATCACGTTTATTACAATGGTTTGTGGCAAATAAAATAAATGCGACGTCGGACGCGGGAGGCGAACAAAGGCGAGCGATATTAATTAGCACACTCATTGACGGTACTTACAAACTCGCAGCGGATTTAGCGTTGCCCAAGAAGATAGAAGAAGTACCATACGAAGATGTATTAAAGTTGCTGGAAGACCACTTTGTCCCATAGCTCACCCAACGAAGACCAAACAATGCCAAATAGGGGAAATAACTCGTGTAAAAGCGATTTTTGGCATAGTTGTAGGGGACGGTTTTTGAAGCAACATACTCAAAGTACTGATGCATGGGGGTGTAGCTAAGGGGTGGGGGGGGTCGTTAAGGTCCCCTTTTACAGTTTTTCTTATATATCTTGTAAACGGTGGCTCATAGCAAAAAAAAATCTTCTGCTCAAGCAATCTACATAAAATTCTCTACAAAAAGGTCCTGTACACTTTTTCGCTGGGATCAATATTTAACGAGATATCAAAGAAGAAAGTTAATTATGATCAATTCTCGCGTTTTTACGTATTGGTTCAAACTGCTGGCGCACACGGCGCGCTCCTTTAGCGTCGTCGGGCGCAAGGGACTGGCGGCAAGGTCACCGCCAACCAATCACGACGCACAGGTGGAGTGGCGTGAGCGCCGAGGATGGTCCGACCAATCAAATGAATGAATGAGAGCGTGGTAACGTGGGACAGCCGTCGGGCGGGTGGGGCGCGCGGCGGGGTGCCGGGGTGGCTCAGTAGAGCGTGTGTCGCAAGTGAGTGAAGTGGTTGTGTGCGCGCCGAGTTTCGCGGCAAAATCGTTTAGAGGTTATAAAACAAGTGCATCGCGTCGCGTGTTATGATTTTTGATTCTACGTGACACTGTCACTACGACATGTCGGAGAACTGTTTAATTTGTGATGATTTGGTCGAAACGGACTTGTGTAGAGTCGGAAGTAAAGGGATTATTGGGATAGTAAAGGCAAGTGCGTTAAGAAAAGATGGAAAAGATGCATGTTTAAGGAACAAGACGAGTGGTGTTGTTCACAATGCTTGCAGAAGAGAGTACATTAGAAGTGACTCAATAAAAAGGTTTTTGAGAGAACAAGCCCTTACAGAGCAACAATCCACGTCACGTGGTGTCTCTTTGCGTTCAGGACATAGTGTATTTGATTTCAAAACAAAGTGTTTTTTTTGCACAGAAGAGTATGACGAGGAGGCGGAAAGAAAAAAACCTTATTGTAAGCGTCGAACCATTATCAAAGTTCGTACGACTACGTTTCACAATTCCGTGCTTCTTCGTGGACAGGAAAGAAATGATGAGTGGGGTAACGACGTAGTAAGACGTATCTGCACTGTTGGGGATCTACACGCAGTAGATGCAATATATCATATGGATTGTTACAAAAAATTCACCCTTGCCAGTCTACCTTCAAAAAGAAAAGGTGGACGACCGATTGATGAAGGGATTACAGAAGCAATGAACGAAATCTACGATTACATTGAAAAAAATGATAACTGCCAATTTTCTTTGGACGATTTGTTAGAACAGATTACGGGAGAACCACCAACTGTGAAAACCATCAAAGCCAGAATGAAGGAAAAATATGGAGAGCAAATTATTTTCAGTACAACTCGCACCAAACAAACAGTCGTCTGCTTTAGTGCAACTGGTGAAAAAATTTTGAACGACGCGTGGTACACGTCAAGATGTACTGATGAACAGGAAGAAAATGAGAGAATTGTACGAAAAGCCGCTGACATTATCTTGAAAGATATTGAATCCATGGCTTATGACAACGGTGCCTATCCTCCTTTAACTAGCTTCTGCAAGGAGGTTGATGAATTGATACCTAAATCTCTCACAGTTTTCATAGATTGTCTAGCAAAGAAGAAAAGGTCACGAGAGGTTGTGAAGAAAAAAATGACAACTATAGCTCATGCACTTATTGCTGCTGTACGCCCTCGATGTTTCATATCCCCTATTTTGTCCAGCATCGCTCTACTCATATACCGAAAATATGGATCCAAAAACTTGGTGGACCTTCTATCGAAGTTGGGATTGAGTGCTTCTTATTACGAGGCTCAGCAACTGGAGCTCTCCACCATCCACCATGCGGAAGAGCCTATTCCAATTGAAACGTTTATTCAGTTCGTCTTTGACAATGCTGATTTCAATGTATGCACTCTCGATGGCCGGAATACTTTTCACAGCATGGGAGGTATCAAATGTGTTACACCCGCTAACACTCTCTATGCATCCAAAAATGTCAAAAGGTTGAATTCTGCTCCTGCCCAAGAAGAAGTGGGCAAGCTGGGAGTTCTGGAGGTGCAAACATTTGAGGGTAGGGGAACCAACGCATTGCAACAAATTACTATAGAAGACTTGACCATGCTGAAGCCCATCCCCTCTGACATATTCACACCCACCATTCAAGATCTCTTGTGGATGAGTGGCAAGTGGCTCCAGGAAATGGAACACACTTTGGAGGTGCCTAACATTCCAGAATGGAAAGGTTTTATGCAATTGACGAGTACATTGATTAACAAAGAAACAACTTCGGTAACTTTTCTTCCATTTATCAATTCGCCACCAAATGAGTACAGCACTATACGCACAGCATTACAGTATGCTTTAGAAAAAAGTCAGGAGGTAGGAGCCACCATTTGTATTGTAACATTTGACCAGCCTTTATATTTAAAGGCCAGGGAAATCACGTCTGGGACTATTATCGTGAGACTTGGTGGGTTTCACCTTCTAATGTCCTTTTTGGGTTGCATTGGTCACACAATGGCTGGATCTGGACTGAAAGATATACTATGCCAAATTTTTGCTGCTAATTCAGTTGACAAAATCTTAACAGGACATGCCTACAGCCGAGCCGTTCGAGGACATTTGCTCGTTCAGCTTGTCTTAGCTCATATTATTCTGGATGGAGCCAATGTCTCAGAAGAAGAAAAGAGGGACATCTCGACTATGTTGACCAACATAGAAGAATTGACTCCAGACAAAGTTAAAGAGAATGCTTCATTGATGTCTACTTTGAAAAAATTTCAGAACCATCTGGAAACCCTTAAAGAGAATGGGCCTACCGCTGCTTTGTGGGTGCAGTATTTTAATATGGTTACCCTCATGAAGAAATACATTGATTCTGAGCGTTGCGGTGATTGGGACGGCCACTTGGCGTGTGTACAACAGATGATCCCATTCTTCCATGCCAGTGGGCACTTCCAATACGCGAAATGTGCCCATCTCTACGTGCAAGACATGACGCAACTAAAAAACAGCCATCCCCAAACGTACAAGGAATTTGCAGAAAAAGGCTTCTTTACCATTAATCGTACAGGCACACCTTGGGCAGGAGTATGGTCAGATATGGTCATAGAGCAAACGCTCATGCGCTCCATGAAAAGTTCAGGTGGCCTGACGCGGGGAAGAGGAATTACTGATTCTGTATTGGCCAAATGGATTAGCGGATCACCGGGATGCACTGCCATCTGCACTTCATTGGAGGAGTACGCCAATGTGGTTTTTGCTAGTGGAGAACAGCACGTTGATTTCCGACTATCACGGCAACAGAGAGATTCACAAGATCGAGCCAAGATTAGAGAATGGTTCAGTGAACATCCCCCATTTCCAATGTTGAATTCGCTAATGTCCCTGTCAACGGGCATCCTGGGAAATTCCAGAATAAATTGCCACCAAGCTCTAGATATTGGCACCAAAACGATGCAAAGTTTCACTGGGCGCAAATTCAGTGACATGAAGCAGTCTAAGAAGAATGTGGTTTTGTCACTAGCCAGTATGAGCAGTAGCATTAAAATCAATGGTGAGACAGTTACTGTTAACCCTTTGACGATTTTCCAAAGAACTGTCATAGCAAAAAAGAACGAAGAAGATGTTGAAGACCTTTTGACTTATGAACTAACCCCTTTCCTGATGGCTCTGTTCCAAGAGGGTTTAATGCGAAAAGGGAAGAAGTCATCCCTCTACGATGTTTTGCCAGTAGAGAACAACGCAGCTCTCGATCTCAACCAAACCACCAATGTCATAGATGGTGGTTTCCTACTACACCGTATGAAATGGAGCCCGTCCTCCAACGTTTCTACGATTTGCCATCAATACATTACCTACGTCCAGAAACATTATGGTCCAAATTGTATGGTGGTTTTTGATGGTTACAGTGATGTCAACAGCACTAAACGAGCAGAGCAGAAGCGACGAGGTCTGACTAAAACGTCGGTTGATATTAACTTTAACGAAAATACGAACATCACTGTTCAACAGGAGCATTTCCTCGCCAACGAAAAAAATAAAACGAGGCTGATTCAATTCCTCACCGAGAAAATGACAGCAGCAGGAATTGAAACAACTGTTGCAACAGGAGATGCTGATGGTACTATTGTCAGATGCGGGTTGGATAAGGCTGCAGTTCATCCAACTGTTGTAATAGTTGGGGAAGATGTCGATTTGATAGTCCTCCTCATGGGATTGGCTCCACCAAATATTAACGTGTTCTTTATGAAACCAGGGCGTGGAAAGGTGGAAACCAAATTGTTTTCAGTGCAACAACTTCAACAGCTTCCATTTGCCACGACAATTCTCCTTCTCCACAGCTTCTCCGGATGCGACACCACCTCCGCAATCCATGGAAAGAGCAAAGTGGGAATTGCTAAGCTGTTCACGGATAAACCAGACCTGACCCAAAAAATCTCAGACATTTTTAATGAGCCTTTAACATCACCTGAGAGTATTGAACAGGCCGGCGAGAAACTGTTTCTGGCAATTTACAAAGCGCCTAATCAGGAACAAAATCTAAATAAATTACGATACTCAGCTTTTTTGAGAGCATCAACGAAGCCGAAATCAGATCTGGCCACTCTTCCTCCTACCAGAGGAGCTTCGAAGCAGCACTCGTTGAGAGTGTATCTACAGGTATTATTAACCACAGAAGTTGTCAAATACTGTAATATAAATATGTATTTGAGCTAAATACTTACGTTGATCTTATTACATCTTTTACAGATACAACAATGGCTCAGCAAGCCCCTACCACCTACTCAATGGGGCTGGACCAGAGGAGACGATGACATCCTAAAGCCGGTGACAACAAACGATCCTGTGGCACCTGACTCCATCCTCAACAGCATATTTTGCCGATGCAAGACTGGGTGTGGGGTGCGATGCGGCTGCCGGAAAGCAGGAATTGCCTGCTCCAGTGTTTGCGGTGTATGCTCCGGCTCATGCTCTAACGGAGCCCCAATCGAAAACATCGTCGACGATGATGTTGATGATGATATTATGTTACATTTAGAAGATAATTAGTTTTTTTAAATACATGCCATACCTACTTGAAGAAATGTATCTTTATTTTATTATTGTCCATCTTCTTTCCTTCACATCTCATTAAATATTGATCCCAGCGAAAAAGTGTACAGGACCTTTTTGTAGAGAATTTTATGTAGATTGCTTGAGCAGAAGATTTTTTTTTTGCTATGAGCCACCATTTACAAGATATATAAGAAAAACTTTAAAAGGGGACCTTAACGACCCCCCCCCCCCCCACCCCTTAGCTACACCCCCATCCATCAGTACTTCGAGTATGTTGCTTCAAAAACCATCCCCTACAAGTATGCCAAAAATCGCTTTTACACGAGTTATTTCCCCTATTTTTGCTTCTTTGAGTGTACTACCAAGGGTGTTTGGTTTTAGTGAACGGTACAAATTTTATTCGGCTGTTCAACAAAACGGAGAGACGCATACCCAATGGGTGGCAAGGCTACGTGGTTTGTCAGCGGATTGCGACTTCACAAACGTGGAGGAAGTTCTTCGCGACAGATTTATGATGGGCATGCTGCCGGGACGGGAGCGGGCGCGAGTGAAACAACCGATGGCTATAGACACACTGGTTTATTACATGTAGTAATGGAAGCGGGGTGGTGCGCTCACGCACACATACATAACAATTATAATGAAAAGGTCAAATGTATGAGTCAATCACAAAACAGTACCCCTAGTGTAAATTTAATCGACATCATAACCTGACGAACGCGTTTGCGTTAAGTGTCATTTTGTATAGGATTTTGAGTTTCCAAAACGTCCCGCTTGGCGCGCTCTTTCTAAATCACATACAAAATGAGACTTAACGCAAACGCGGACGTCACGTTTCGCTATCGAATAAATTTACACTATAGGGGTACAGGTAGTCAAGGTGTATCCAGAGACATTACTTATTCACGGACCAATTCTACTTCTTTAATAGATACTTGCTGTTAATGTTGATTAATTGTAAGCTAATTAAGAGTAAGCTGATTCTGATTTAAGAATTGGTTAAGGGTTTTATATTGTTCTGATACAACCTTGACGATCGCTCGCGCTGATTGGTGTGCGCGAAATGCATGGCGGCTATGGTGTCAACAATCATCAATATTAAATTGTTAAATCAAAATCGGCCCATATTTTTGCTTAAGACAAGTTTTTGTAAAAATTAGTAAATATATTTTATTGTTCTAAAAATACATAATATAAACATGTTTCAATATTAAAATATCATCATTATCGCAATTGTGAAAGTATAGAAACAATTAATTTCCCAAGCTAGACGTTACCCAAAATACTTTTCTATAATTCGCCTCGCTTCTGGGTCCTAATTAAAATTAAAAATGGCCGACCCGCCGACCCGTGAAATGAAACATCATTTGTCACAATTATTACTCCCTCGCGCGGAAAAATTACACTTTCTTCAAAACAAGGCCAGGCATTCGCTATAGTTTATTTTTCTCATGCGCGAAAAACTGGATGGTAAAGGACAATGTTGTGTTTGTATTTATTAATATAATACTATTTTAAATACGAGTGAATGATTCTAAATGATTCTAACCACCTCCCAAGGATCGTAGCGTCATGAAAATTGGCAGCTGTATGTAGTTCTGAGTTTAGGGTCCGCTTCACAATACCCAAGTAAAGTCCAGAATAAGCTTTTTGCCGCTTATGTGACGGATAAAGCCATCGTAGGCGTTTCACAATCATCTAACTGGTAGATAACGCTCTAAGTTTTATCTGGCAGTTAATTTATTTGATTGATTAGCTATCCAATACTTTAGTTGGACATTGTGAAACAGGCCGTAAGTAACCTATTTATTTATTTTTTATACTTATAACTAGGGAACGAATTAAAAATATCTTGATATTGAATTGTGATATTTTATGTAGTAAGACGACCAGTTTGGCCTAGTGGGTAGTGATCCTGCCTACGAAGCCGATGGTCCCAGGTTCAAATCCTGGTAAGGGCATTTATTCGTGTGATGAGCATGGATATTTTTTCCTGAGTCATGGCTGTTTTCTATGTATTTAAGTATTTATAAATATTTATATATTATATACATCATTGTCTAAGTACCCTTACGTTTTGGAAAATCAAAATCCACTACAAAATGAGACTTAACGCAAACGCGTACGTCACGTCACGCTATCGAATTAATTTACATTAGGGGTTAGAGGTACTGATTCTCGTCATAAATATTCAGATCGCGTTACAGGCGACAAGTCAATATTTTGGTAAAGCGCGGATGCTTGTGAAGTCTTAATTATTTAAGTTACCTAAATCCTATGTATCTTAACGGTACAGTCAGCCTCAAAAGTAGCGGATAAAACAAGACGTATCTTATATTCCAGATAAGTTTTCCAAATATAGGTAAATTTCTAAAATTCGCAAAAGTATATTTTTTGCAGTCTTAGTTGTTCTATATTAAAGACATCACTTTTTGTTAAGCTGTTACAGAATGGCCGATACTTATGAAACGTTATCTGATCCGCTACTTTTGATGCTGACTGTACCAATCATAGGTCATTTAACGCATTCACCGCCAGGGGGCGTGGCCTAGGAACAAACTTGTATGACGGTGAACGCATATATGCGTCGGTGGCAGTGAATGCGTTAAGAGTAAATGTGGAATATTTTTGTTAAGTATTTCACCGACAGCTGTATAATGTCTACCGCTTTAAAAGTTTAATGTCCTGTTCGTCCTTTATGTTTTCTATGTATTTAATGAAAGCTACTATTATTGGTTTCAATATTATTATTGTATTTTATGCAACAGTTGTATAAGAAGGGTCAAAAAAGGCGAGTGGCGTGAGTTACAATGTGAGCCGGAGCCGAAGGCGTAGGCGAACATTGTAAAGGAATATGCCACGAGCTTTTTTTGACCTACTTATACAACGTTGCATACAATATTTTTCCTACGAGTCAACAAAAATAAATCTTAATTTAGGTAAACAAAGCAAAAGTATATAGCCAAGACGCGCGAGCATACCTTGTTACGCGCCCAGCCCGCCCCGGGCCGCGGCCGGCCGGTCAGCGACACCTCGTAACTCATGAGGCCCTGGTACTTGCTACTTGCTAAATTAAATTTTTGGATAGTTTTTTCTCAATTTTGGCCACCGTAGCCTACGGAGACTAACAAGCAACGCTAAGCGGTCTTCGTAGTCTATGGGTGTTGCTATATTACAGGTGTCACATGCGTGTTTCTGACTTATGAAGTAATTATTTTTACTATGCAACCAAATGAATATTTTGTAAGTTGGCAGCAATGCACTTAGTTTTAAAACTGTATTCGTTTTGGTTTTGTTAGGTTGGTAGCCATTAATCGCAGTAACGTTATAGCGATTAAAAGCACAAGATCTTTTATGAGGAATAGACAATATAGACTTTTCTTGAAACCTTTTATGTATGTTCTTATATTCTTGTTAATGAATGCATAAATGACAGATAACAGTAGAGGAGTAGGAAAACAAATTAAGTCTATGTGTGTTTGCTCCAGTCATGGGCAGTATGGCGCTATTCATTTTCCAACTAACAAAAATCAATGAAAAATCAAACTTAAGCAGCTCTTGTTTATGGTGAAATAAAGCCAGCGTTTTAAAAACAGATGATAAAGACTAACCCCCTTATTCATAAACGTCTACTAAAATTGACAAGCCACTAATAATCGTTTGTCCCTTTCCATCATACCAATAAGTCGGGCCACGCCCATTATAGGGGTGTTTATATACGGCTGTTTGGTGTTTGGCGATCCTTTCGTGAAATTCTTATTATTAAGTTTGACATATCTATAATAATTGTAATGTTTTTTTAAGAACAATAATAACTGCTGCATCAATATATTTCTCTGATATGAAGATTAAGATGATATTTGTAAAACTTGACAACTTAAAATTGCTTGTTGCTAAGCCTTTTTGAATAAAGAATATATTGACTTGACTATAGACTGATAATAATTTACTATACTTAAAGAAAATGTTATGAAAGTCAAGGAGCCCAATTCGGATTCAACAACTTGTCATAATTTTAAACTATGACATTGACGATCGTCTTGATGATTGTCACACATCTCACGCAAGACTTCCACTTCAACACCAGCTTAAAAAACATTACAAGTTGCTAAATCCGAATCGGGAACGATTAAGAACATATATTTGATTAGCACGGTTACCACGAGTTGGCATTTGATATTTACGTTAGCAACTGCGTGAACTGGATCGCATTCCCTCTCTATCGCACCAACACATCAGTGCGAGATGGACTGCGATCGAATTTACGCAGTCGCTAACATAAACTAAAGTATCAACTCGTGGTACGGCTAAAGATAATTGTATAACGTCTACTACAAAAGTCGATAACATTAACAAACATTCAAACCCGACTACAACAGTCTCAGAGAGCCTCACGTACCTACTGTCATAAAATATAGAACACATTTTGTATTTCAATGCGAGCGGCGTCCGGGACATTTTATCGGTTTTTAAAGTGTTCCCGGCATTCAGCGCCTTTGCACAATATAATATGGTACATTAAATACATATGCCGTATTTTGTCGTTGCAATAAATTAGATATTACGAAAAATACCAGACTAGAATCTAGTAATATCTGATATTCTACTCTAAAACAAATATAGATTTTAAGCTAAGTATCGGAACATGTACTGATGTAAAAAAACTTCAAAAAGATATCACCTGTTCATTTTTTTTTTTTTATTAAAAAAATTTTAGTCCATTTTTGGCTTGTGGTATTTTCAAATTTGTAGTTAAACAAATGTTACAGTTGTTTTAGGTATTAATGTTGCTAATAAAGACACCCTATGTAACCCTTTTTTTGCTTCCGATTTCCGATTTTAATTAATTGAAATTGATATCTTTATTGTCATATTGTGAGTTACAATGATCTTAAAATTATATCAGGCTAGAATCATCACAATCAATTGTTGAGGTCGCTTGGTCAGGATAAAAACAACTTTATATCAACATGTATTTTCCGTCATTCCTTTTAACCACATTTTTACAATAATATGATATGTATCCAACAATCGTAATTCAACTTAAACAGTTCTTGGAATAGTATTTTTCCCAGAGATCCGTCTCATTCCGAGGTTGCCAACAGAATGGCTACTCAGGTCTCGCTTGTGTTTTATAAGCCGGCTGTTCCCGCAAATCTACCGCCTCAGTCGATCCGTTGGACAAGTCACGTGACAGACCACGTGACTTGTCCAAAGGGTCAATTGACTATCTCTTAATGAATAAAATATCATTAATTACTGAGTTTAATCTGTAAATTGTTAAATAATATTGATATTAATTGTCATAATATATAATTACCTTACACAATCAAATAAAGGTATAGTTTACGTGTCAAATATCTTATAACCTAAGTGTTTTATTCTACAAACGTCAAATGATCATATATTTTATATTATTTGTTACTTATTACAACAACTGAGATGTTACATGCGCGTTGCTGACCCTTCAACCGCCGTTATCTGCCATATACATATATAAGACATACAATATCCAACTCATTTCGCCGATGTCTGATAAATAAGACAAAGCTTCGTGTAACTTCGTGCCTGCGGCGACACGAACACGCTCGATGAAAAATTCTAAGCGGTTAAAAGGTTAATGATATACTTCACTTTTAATTATATACAAATATACCCCTTATTAATAAACGTGCACTAAAGTTACGATGCCGCTGATCATGGTTTGCCCCTTTCCATCATACCAATACGTCGGAAAGGGACAAACGATGATCAGCGGCATCGTAACTTTAGTACACGTTTATGAATAAGGGGGATAATATGTATTCTGTCGACGCAAACTTATTAGTCCAGGTTAGTCCATGAAGCTTATTCTGTTTGTAATAACAGGTTATGAATTTGATCTGGATTTGTATTAGATATGATCTATCAGTGTCAAAAGTGAAGTTTCTGGTAGAAGGAAGGTCACTTTGTCGTTGAGCCTTCAAACATCAGTATGTGTTTTTAACGATTTTATATTTTAATTATTACCATTATGTAGTTTTCCTTATTGCTTACCATCAGGTGATTCGTCTGCTCGTTTGCCTCATGTATCATAAAAAAATCTAGACACATATGCCCCAAAAACAGCGTGAAGCTTATTTCAATGTTTAAGGATTTATCAAATGTAGGTGTGATGCCCTTCCTATAGGTATAATCGCTAACTGGAATAAATCACATATTTAGTTAAATATGATATTGATGATACGTAAAATAAGCTAATGTAGTTACATTAGCTTATTTTACGTAACATCAATTACATATGTGTGCCTGCTATGTTGACACACAGCGATATTTTCTACATATTATTAAAAACATATTAAATGCTTGCGCCCGATAAGCAGTCGCTCTCGCACATAGCTATATTTTTGTACTAGCTGGAGTCGATGCTATGTTTATAGACTGTGCGTTCAAGTCAACACTGACACATCATGTCCATAACATATCCTGATCACATTCATAACCTGTTATTACGATTAGAATAAGCCTCCATGTCGTTAACATGCCACTAACACTAACTCAGAAGAACGCCTAAACCAACATATAGCTATTAATCACAGCTTGAATAACGCGTTAGTAACTCTACTGAAAGCTGTTCGTATTCCGGTTCTTGTTGTACAGACGAGTTCATACATATGTATAGATTTTTTCACCTTATTGCAACGAATTAAGGTGAAGAAATGTATACATATTTATGAACTCGACTGTACCTACTGGCACGGGTGCGAAGGGATTTTAAGCGCTACTCTGCCGTGCTAATTCAAAAGGACGCATGTCAGTTCCATGGGTGTGGAGAAACGAGTGAATTTAGTTTTAAATTCACAACATATTACGAAATTAATTGATGTTTGCAATTTTTCTAAATATGAAAAATCGTGTTAGTATGAAAGGTAATACTTAAAATGATAATTATAATTATTCGTCCTTTTCATTTAACATTGTGAAGTATATATTGTTACGTCAATCGGACGCTTGTTCGACTTACGGCCATTTAGTTTAATAATTTAAGCCACAACAACGTAAACCAGAAAAATTACATTATTATATAAATCAAACGGCCCGATTCGAATTTTGAGATACGTCAAATGTTAGGTCTAGATACGATATAATATATATAATAATTCCGCCTATATACGTCCCACTGCTGGGCACAGGCCTCCTCTCATGTGCGAGAGGGCTCGGGCTATAGTCCCCACGCTAGCCCAATGCGGATTGGGGACTTCACATACACCTTTGAATTTCTTCGCAGATGTATGCAGATACGATATGAATCGAATATGTCAGTGACAAAAGTGTCGTTTTTGTTTGAAAAATTAAACAAATAAAAACACAATGTCATCGGATCCTTCAAATTTAAATAATCTATTAGTAAAAACATTTCTCCAGTAACCATTTCCTAGTGTTCGTAATTCTTTTGGCAAAATATTAGAAATTATTATACTCATATTAAAAATGTTTTTTCTAACATATCTCTATTACCATCGGCTCAGCTTAATATGTCATCATCAGTGACTTTTTGGTGATCCAATCAAGTCCCGACCTCCGTCTCACCAGATGTGGTCCTGGCAACGCTGTAGTGTTCTACCGCACCCTCGGGTGTCCGCTCTGGGCTTCCATTCAAGGACTCGTCTTATCCAGCACCTCTTGTCCATTCTCACAATGTGCCCCGCTCATGTCCACTTACTTTGCTCTATGACAGCAATGATGTCTCTAACTTTGGTGTTACTATGGATCCAATCGTTACATTTCCGGTCTCGTAGGGCGATCCCGAGCTTTATACTTTTCATTAAGGAGCGGTAGGTTCAGAGAGCGGGGTTTTTTGAAGAATCCTATCACTTTTAAAATCACAATACGTTTGCAAAAATTTCATTACCAATATTTAGGATTTTTTCTAGTGACTTCATCGATTCGAATCCTGATTTTTTGACTTATGCTCGATACAAAAAAAACAGACATAGGTCTAAAACGCACTATAAAAATTTGTAACAACTTATGCACAAAAGATAAAAATGCGCAATTATATTTTTGACGAAACTCATCGATTCCTTTTTTTGTTAAAACTTACAACAAATTAAAATTCAAAAACGTGAAACCCGCAGTCTCGAGCACGCACATCCATCTCGGTCACGCTTACGGTCAGTTAGAATGAGAGAAGAACAAGAACCTACGGGGCCTTAAATATGTATCATCTACATCGATAACTGACAATTCGTAAACCATGTTCCAAAGACAAGTTTCACCATAGTCAGTTCCAGAACTACTTTATCCGTTTACATGTAATATTCCGCCGCGAACTTTAGATGCGAATTGTGAGCAGTTAATAACAAAAAAATTATTACCGCTCCGGCGAAAGGCCATGTTTAAAACACTATTAAGAGTCTTTATTAGGTTGTCGGCTTTTAAAGGGTTTGGGGCTGATTCTGTTATAATAACTAGAGATAGTTTTAATCTCATTTTAATTTTATTTGTTTGCTCATTTGTTTTTAATATTGTCTTCGGTTACCGCGACAGTTACTCGTGAAATAAAATTATAAAGACACATTATATCGCGTATAATTAATTTATAATACATCCCGACATTTCGAAATTTCGTGGTCAACGGGTGACAATTCATTATAATATAATATTATGCTATTTAATTTTTGACGACCGGTCTGGCCTAGTGGGTAGTGACTCTGCCTATGACGCCGATGGTCCCGGGTTCAAATCCTGGTAAGGGCATTTATTCGTGTGATGAGCATGGATATTTGTTCCTGAGTCATGGGTGTTTTCTATGTATTTAAGTATTTATAAATATTTATATAATATAATATTTATAAATATTATATTAATATAATATTTATAAATATTTATATAATATATCGTTGTCTAAGTACCCTCAACACAAGCCTTATTGAGCTTACTTTGGATTTAGTCAATTTGTGTAATAATGTCCTATATATATTTTTTTTTTTAATTCGTTTCTATAGTTTTATTTCATGTTCATTTGTTTATTTATTTAATGTTTACACAGCATTACAATCTTATGACTAATACAAGGTAAAACTACTTACTAAAATTAATATTCTTATACACTTGACTGTCTATTATGCATCAACTCGCAAAATCTCAAGCACTTGTGGCACACGTCCGCGCATCGCTACGCCAGCATATCACACTCTGGTGCCGAAGCCAGAAGCGCATTCAGTTGGGCCCTAGGGCCCAAACATGGGATATCAGGAGCGCATTCAGTAGGGCCCTAGGGCCCAAACACGGGGTATCTGGAGTGCATTCAGTAGGGCCCTAGGGCCCAAACACGGGGTATCAGGAGCGCATTCAGTAGGGCCCTAGAGCCCAAGCACGAAGTATAAGGAGCGCATTCAGTAGGGCCCTAGGGCCCAAGCACAAGGTATAAGGAGCGCATTCAATAGGGCACTAGGGCCCAAGCACGGGGTATCAGGAGCGCATCCAGTAGGGCCCTAGGGCCCCAGCACGGGTTATCAGGAGCGCATTCAGTAGGCCTGAAGCCTAAAAGCACGGACTATCGTTTATACGACCTTGGGCCGTGTCATTAGCAAAACCCGTTATCATTGTTGCAGTTCATAGAAAATAAGTGTTGGCAAAAATATGTACCCTAAATTCGTCTTTAGTACCTTAACTTCACCTTGACTAGCATTAAATCATAATCATACATTGCATAGGTCTGATATCATGGGAGTCGTGGGCTCATTCAACATTTACGATTAACGCCCCGATTCGAACTTTAACATACGTCAAAAATTTGCTAAAGATACTATATGCATCGGATATGGCAGGGTCAAATGTGACGTTTCTTCAAACAAAAACGTCACATTTGACACTGACATATCCGATGCATATCGTATCTTTAGCAAATTTTTGGCGTACGTATCTTAAAGTTCGAATCGGACCGTTGAAATAAGTTTAAATATAATTTTCATGTCAATAAAATATTAAATTGAAGTTGGGGACGGGTGGCGATGATAGGTTATTATAGAATTTTTATATGTTTACTTTTAACCTTTTTTACGCAGCTCTTTTTATTGTGAATTCAATGGATATCTATTTCTTGGTACGCTTATTATTTTTATTATTTATTTGAATAAAGCTAGGCACCAACGGCGAAGTTAGTATTCCTTTCAGTAAATACTTATACCAACCCTGATCTTCAATTAATGTTAACATCGATGATTTGACAACGTTTGGTACTAATAAGTACGAGGACCACTCCTCATCACTCCAGATCAGTGGGAGCCAAGTACGGGTACCACGAGCTTGTGACTGTCCTGACACTGACATATTCGCTAACATCTGTGTAACTTACTTTATATACATCTCGCACGCACTAAATGTGCCAGTACGAGAGAGTACGCTAGCTAATATATCAGTGACAAGCTCGTAGTAAGGCTATAAGTCGTGTCAAAACAAAAAAATAAAATATCACATTGTTGAAACAGAATAGGCCGCTCTGCTACAATAGAGTATTGTTTTGTGAATTTAGTGATGCGGTGAATGAGGCTAATGGTGTTTCATTAATATCGTTTTCAGAGGAACGACGCGAGCTTACTTTGGCTCTAATTGTTTGATGTAGAACAATTAAAGTAATTAAACCACAGTAGTTATTTACGATACAAGTGCAGAAAATAGGAAATTCGCAACGTGTGGTGATAAATTAAAACACGACCGAAGGAAGAGACACGAGTTGCGAATTACCTATTCGCACGTGTGTCGTACAACGTTTTACAGTACATATGGCCCTTTAGATTTTCGAAATATGCACGGAAAGTGCTCCATTCAGTGAAAATAGCACCATATGTACTGTAAATGTTATTTAGGTTGTTGCAGGATATAACGGACTACGAAATTAAAGTAATTACTCCTAACATATGTACATGTACAGAGATCGCTTTTTAGCGATAATACCGCCTTTTGTTTACCGCTGCTTGTGTTTCTGCCTTCTAATGTAGTATTTTCTTTTATTGAGCTCTGCAATAATGTCTACTATTATTGCAGAGCTGAAAGGGATACGGGATGAAAGGCACTCATTTCTGCCGAGGTAGTTGAATAGTCCAAGGCTGAAATGATGCCTTTCACCCGAGTTAAGCACTCTACTTTTCATTTCGAATACGAGGAAAGTAAAATAGATGTTTTTTTAGGGTTCCGTACCCAAAGGGTAAAACGGGACCCTATTACTAAGACTCCGCTGTCCGTCCGTCCGTCCGTCGTCACCAGGCTGTATCTCATGCACCGTGATATCTAGACAGTTGAAATTTTCACAGACGATGTATTTCTGTTACCGCTATAACAACAAATACTAAAAAGTACGGAACCCTCTGTGGGCGAGTCCGACTCCCACTTGTCCGGTTTTTTTATGTTAAAATTTACACACAATACAAATACTCTTGTGTGCAATAGCACATATCAATAAAAAAAAATACAAAGAGCAAACAACATCCGAAGTACAGGTAAACAGCAGGCGGTCTTATCGCTAAAAAGCGATCTCTTCCAAACAACCTTTAAATTGTATGCCCCCAATTTGTTTAAACTGCTTTTTTATTTGATTCAAATTCATTAACGACTTCTAAAACTGAATTAAATTATCTTGTATGTTAATTGATAGTAAACATGATAGTCTGTAAGCAAATTAAGGCTTCAGATGTCTATTAACATTGCAAGACTTGATAAAAAATGTCGTTCCCTGCCACATCTGTAACAAGCCCAACGCCTAAATAAAGTTGTGTAATACCAAAGCCGACCCAACACAAGCACCCCCTCCCACCCTTTGTTCTGAAGGGCCTCAATATCGGCGACTGTTTGAAGAGTGCCAGAAAAGCCGCGTTAATTAAGGCGAGCCACTCAGAAGCCCAGCTGATTGCCGATCGATATCGGACACTACGTCAACGGGGGCGTAGTTTTCATTGAAGAGGAAATACCAGCTAAGCCCTTTCTCAGTTTTGGAAATTTTAGGTGAATATCTCCGTCGCACTGACGGAGGCGGCTGCTAAAATTAGTGCGACAAGGACAATTGCAGCTTAGACGAAAAATCCTGCGTAATAATTTCAGAAATCGAGGTTTCGTTCTCGACATTTTCCTCCTTGAAGACATGAGCAATCGTAATGAAATTTTGGGAACGGAATGAGTAAGAAATTATCTGTGTCTGACCGTTTTGATTTTTGCATTTTTGTTGCTGGTTTTGTATGCTAGGCGTCTATTTATGTCGCATTTAAATGGCCGTTTCAGCGCTTTTTAACGTAAGGTACGGCCCGATTCGAAGAATGATTAAGACACGTTTATGATCTTGAAAAGGTCGATAACTAAACGAATTGTCAAAATTGACGTTTATTTCGATTCCGCTGTGATCCCAATAAGATCTATCTACGATATTTCTAACGTCAAAGTGACATTGGTTGCCCGAATCTAGCTGCTTCTGTCAATTATACGACATACAAACAATATCTAAGTGAGAACTTGTCTAAACCAAAACTTATCGTTATCGTATCTCATTCTTAGAATCGGGCCGGTAGTTCTTATAAAAACAAGAATATCAGAAAAAGCAAAACGTAGAGACACAGGTACTGGTAATATTGAGCCCATATAAAAAAAATATTAATATAGGTCCAGAGATAATAGGACCAAAATCCAGAGAGGAAAATGTCGAGAACGTTTGTATGGAAAAATTACCACGAATGTTTCCTCTTAAAAAAAGATATTTTCACTGTATCTAGAATATGTAGTTATTTTAAGGAGGAACGGCTATGAGTAATTTATTTATTCGTATGGCATTTACAGAGTCGCTTCATTATAAATTATAATACAATATCTAAGTTCTTCACCCATTGGGCAGCGTTTGCATTAGGTAAGTGAAGATCTAGGGCCTCTCCAACGAACTTCCGTATCGGGCAATTATGTGTAATGTGGTATATAGTCTGCACTGAGACCCCGTAGTCGCATGCTGGTGAATCTCGCCAACCACACTTAAACAAGTAGTCCGCACAGCGTCCATGTTCGGTGCGGAGTCTGTTTAATTGGCAACATTCCTTCCTAGATGCTGAAAAGCCATACGGCTTTTTGGTAGGGTCGTAGGTATTTAGGCTGGGCTTTGGCAGGTTGGATTTCCACTCATCTTTTCAAGCGTCTTGTATATTGAATCCGCCTTGCGTCAGGTTTTGAGCGGTTTGATGGGGCGGGTCTCGAGAGTTCAGACGACGCTGTGGTGGATTAAGGAATTCCTGGCGGATCGGCAGATTCGAGTCGCTGTGAATTTTATTCGCTTGTTTTACCAGTGCCAGCTGTCGTCTAAGATGAGGTCGAGGGATGTGGCTTAAGGCTGGGAGCCATTGTATGGGTGTGGATTTGACCGTACCTGATATACATCTCGTAGTATTACGCTATGAGTGAGAAGTTAGGTTGTTACACTAAATTATTGTCTACTAGCCAGTGCTTATAATAATTAATAATAGAAATAGGTTGACTGGTAGAGAACGCCTCATGGCATTAAGTTCGCTTTGTACATTAAGTTTATCTTCTGTGCAATAAAGTTTAAATAAATACATAAATAAAAACCGTTCAATTCAGATTATTGATTAAACATAACAGAATTCGGAATACATCTTAAAATAAAATTTAAAGTGTAATGTGTGTGGTTAGTTTCAGGAGTATAGCCTGCATTTTAATTTATTTCTCCTGTTACAGACCCCACCCGGGATATGATCGCGATGATGATACACTCGTTGTAATGTAAAATTCACAAATTTTCGAATGAATTCCTGCAAAAAATAGCATTATGATAGATTTTTTGCCACACATGTGTATGTTTAAAATAATTATTCTAGTTCCCTTTATGCAAACTCTAATGAGTACGATATTAAAATTAAATACCAATTAATTTAAATGACGGAATAATTATTCTAGTAATGGAGTTATTCTTAATTATAATAATAATAAGTAATAAAAACTAACTAAATTAAACCAAAACTCTAGGTCCATGGGGTCCCAGCGCGCACAAGTTTTTTGGAGAAATCGCGAAACGTCTGGTTGACGTAACTGGTGACCGAAGAGCTGGCGGCTTCCTCGCACAACGTATCAGTATTGCGATACAACGAGGAAATGCCGCCAGCATCCTTGGTACAATGCCTCAAGGGCCTATTTTAGATATAAGCTAGTTATAGTATTCATCTGTATATATCCATTATGTATATTGTTATTGTCAATAAATAGATTTATTAAGCCCACAGCTACTTATGTAAAATAACTAAATTAAACCTAATAAAATAAGAAAACATGAACATAAGAATATAAAAACTCCCCTCCTATGAAAAGTCCCCCAGGTCTGTCCCCTGTCCTATTCTTTGGCCTAGGAATGAGCCAGCCCTAGGGTCACCTGTGGTCTCAAGCAGCTTTTTTTTAATTCTTGTAAAGAATATGGGCGTCGTTGCTCCACGGCCCCAAGGTCTGCACTGCAAACGCCGCAAATATGTGGTTGTTAGAGAGACCAGCATATTTTTTTTTTATTAACAGTCTTATACAAAAAATAATGTAATAATAAGCTATGTGTTAATAGACCTTGAGTGCCCTACCTTAATAATAATATGTTTTAATCTAAAGTAGCTAGTGTAGGAGCAGTAAGCGGAAAACAAAGTTATCAGTAAGTAACAATAAAGTTATCAGTAACTTGAGTGAATCTGTATTCATTCATCCATGTATATGTATGCACGGGCAGGTTCGTTGATACTCGTACATACATCCACACGGGATACACAAGAATATTATATACATAAGAATAAATAAAAAAGAAAAAAAAAGAAAAAAGAAGAAAAACAAAAAAAAAGAAAAGAAAGAATATTATATTTATTATTTAAGAGACTGTCAATACCTAAAGCGCGCACACTGTCTATTTGTATTGGAGTAAATGAGATAGCACTGTCGCATGTTACTGGGCCTAGGCAAGAGAATAATAAGAAAAATATTTAAATAAAAAAAGTGGATTATTAGTGTAATATTTTACTCAACAGCGGTTTAGATATAAATGTTTTGAAATTGTGATTTTAATTGCAGACCCATAAGTCAAAACAATAAAGACATAGAACCGTTTAATTGTGATTTTAAGACCAATCTTTGCAATTATTTTCTATCGAGCCGATTTCGTTCAATCATGTATCGAGTACAACCACGGTCTTTGAAACATAATTAATATAAACATATATTTTTCTTACTTGACTAAAACAAATAGTCTTTCTTAAAAAACTGTTTAAGTAACATTAATTTCAAGGACATTGGGTGTTGACAGCCTCTTAAATGTGAAGATTACCGGTAAATCACCCTAGCGATTATGCAGCATAACACAGCAGCTGTATTATTAGAGGCGCTGTAATATTGACTTCACAGTAATTGAGATCCGTTTGGTGTTTAATATACTGTTAAATTGAGATCTTTAACGCGTAATTACTTTTGGAATTGAGCGGATATTGTTTTTCACTTTGAGAGAAGATCGTATATTAAGGTTTTTGGGAAAAGTCATTTCTGATATAAGCCTTTATTGTTTACTATATGTATATTTATTTCAACCGTCATCTTACACTTTTCGAGATGATTCTAACAAGCACAAACTCAATGAGATTGCGTTGTGTCATTACACCAGTTTCAATGACCACCAGCAGTCTCGCTGAGATCAGCGCTGTTTGAGAATATTTTTCGAAAACAGAACGAACGTAAAAATATACGAACATTACAGTGAAATAAGGAACCAAAAACTTAAAATTAAGAAAACCAAAAAATATATAAGTCGATAATCTTCGTAGTTAGATGGTTGTCCATTAAATGTCGAACACACAGTAAAGGACCCATTGCATTAAAACAATATTAAAGCCAGAAATGATATATATGAATATGAAATATGATAGTCAGGGTAAACGGGTGCCGTTTGTGGAGAATGGTCTGTTTAAGCTAACTTTATTTTTGAGTATAATTACAGTGAGACACCTCATTCGGTTCTCGTATGTTTCTTTTATCCTAATGAATGTTTTAATTATACGGAATTTTGACTCTTAGAGACTATACATCTCTAAGGATAATTTGATAAAAGTCATTTAGTTCTGACATTTAGAGATATTTACACCTCTAAATAATTTTACATTTTTTTTGTGTGTGTTTGTTTTTTTTATTATTGTATCTCCTTGGATTTTACGGGCCTATAAATCCCGGTCTTTTGATAGGCTTGCGTGGGGATATAGATCCAATACGTAGAGGCCCCTTGGAGAGCTTTAATGTCATGTAGAACTTTGTTATTATTATTATTATTATCTTAGTTTTTCTTTTGTGATTCGACATTTAGAGACTTTCTACATCTCTAAGTAATAATAATAATTCACTTACTTTTTCTTTAAACAATAATACCTTTAAGTAGTTTGCATTAATATTTTCAATGAGTAGTATTTTATAATTGTTGATATGTTTGTTTTTGTTTGTATGTAAATTCCATGTTTAGGTGTAAAAGTGCCCTTGTGGCCTATTTGCTGAATAAATGTTGAAGTTGAAGTTGAAAAAACGCCCCTTATAAAACGGCCAGCAAGCGTGACCTCGCTATTGCTGAGAAGCCGTCTTGAACTATGGAAAATAAGCAAATTGCGATTTTGTCGGTGAAATATTGCGTTTATGTTTACAATGTTTTACACCAGCCACTGAAAGTGGGGTGGGGTACACGTTGTAGGCCATACTGAACTCGGAGTTGGGCCCATAGTAAAAGTTGCTTAGTATGACATATACAACGTGTACCCACCCCACTTTCAGTGGCTCGTGTAACACTTTGTATAGTTGCAATACATTTTTTTTATTAAATGTAAAGAATCGAATGGTATCATTTTTTTTTCCTGCATGGAAGTAAAAAAAATTGAAACTTTTTTTTTATTATTATTAATAATATTTCCTTTATGCGTTTAAAATCCTAGGTTAGGTTATTTATAATATGAATATAAAAGTAAAATATAAAAACATAATATTATTATTAATACTTTATTTCGGATATCACAGATCCATAGGACGGTAGGACAGTGCAAAATTATGTACCTTTTTATAAGTATAACGAGCGAGCTCATCGCCAACAAACTGTCTCGCAGTTTGGCGAATATTTTGTTTTGTGGTACACATATTTATTTAGTCTCCATATTTAGCTCCTTGCACTACCTGTTGACTTTTGTATGAGTTCTAAATTTCCTGCTACCTAAAGGTTGTCTGGAAGAGATCGCTTTTAGCGATAAGACCGCCTGTTGTTACCTGGTTCTATTTTCCTTTAAAATTCATTTGTAGTTTTACAGTGCAGAAATAATGTTTTGCCTTTTGCGTAGTTACACTAAATGAAAACTGTAGATATGTATATATTTTAAGGTAATTTAAGGCACTTGTTAGTATTGCGTGAATGTAAATACGCATGCATACGCTCACCCGTACATTGTTAACTTATTTACTCCTAATTCTCATGTAAGTGAATTGTAAAAAATTCTTATGAGAAATAAAAATTCTTTAAACCGACATGTATGTAAAATGTATAATTGTTGGTGCAATAAAGAATATTTACTTACTTACTTATTATTATAACATTAAAATATAAAATAAGTATATTTTAATGTTATAATAAATAAAAATAAAAAATACGTTAGGTACAATATTACTATGTTAGTATTGACAAAATAATTTATATTTAAGTACATACATTATTTACAATTAAATTCATTCATAAAAATATCTTTATCATTTCCAAACTTATTTAAGTGTCAAATTATAGTGTTTAATGCTCATTCTATCTATTTAACTAGATTTTGTTATAAAATTCAACATGTGTCATCATCCCTATTGTACAACTTCAGTTATTTCAACCTTCATATTTTTCGGACATACCATTCCTTTTTTTTTGGGAAACATACAGCACATAATTATACAATAAGGTACAAGATAAAGTTAGCACATAAGCCAAAACAGTTTCCACTTATAGCTAATACAAAATTCCTTTGCTCCGAAAAAAGTACAATTTCATATGAAATCGCCCGATTTTTATTGCGACTGAAATTTTCTCCAATATTTCATACGTGAATTCTTGATTCTTGTTGCTTTACGTTCTCGGATTTATTATTACACGTTTATTGTGTACGGGACGTACCTACATATTATTACGATTTAATTTCGAATCTATTTGAAATTGTATTTTGTACCATGTCTCTTTTGAGATAGTCAATAAGATAACATTGTTGGTATAATTGAATGGTGTCCAAGAAATGGAACAAGGAGAAAAGGATGACCATATAAGTTGTATAAATTATAAAAATCCAGTTTACATATAAAATTAAATTAAATTTCATTCATTATGTCACTGTTTATTACGGTAAAAACTCATACTTTATTAAATTTTAGCATAGTATAATTATGTATTCTTTGTGTCAACATTTTGATAATGAATGCGTTTTTGAATAAAATATTATTTCATTTATTCATGGCAAATTATATTTCATACAAACGTATTAATTAAAAAAAAAAAAAAACATGAAGTACTAACTATAAATGTATAGTTTATAGTTCAACTATATAGTTTACTGCGAAATAATCCAGCCTAGCATAATGCTAATCCTAAAATCGGTGCGCGAGACCATTTGTGAGCCACGGTCGCAACCGTATTGGCCTTATCATTCTTTTTTGGGGTTTTCGTTCTGTGGAGCTCTTATGAAAAACACATATATTACAAATTTCAAGGTCCTACCTTCAGTAATTTAGGCTTCGCATTATCTGTCAGTCAATAGTCAATCTTAAGTTGAATATCCAGAATGCTGTATTTGCGGTGGACAGGTCTTATTCAAATCAAGCTTTCTATAAATAAAGCTTAATATCTTTGAGAACCAAATATTTACATAAGAACTGATTTTTAATCCATTGCAATAATTGATGGTGCAACCGAAACGCAAAAGCTTTCTATAAAATTGGCCCAGCGCCATTACTCGGACAATTCGTTAACGAATCTCGGACTTCTTTCAGTTCTCCATAAATTCGAGATAGCGTCGCCTCGGTTATAACCTAATCCAGAAAGTAATTGTGTTGAATGGGGTCATTTCACGCGCGAGCTGCGACCACCGCGGCTTTGCATAACCGTTTAGACCAGTCAACAGAGCTGTTTAATCTGACCTTATTTTTTTATGTATTTTATTTCGGAAAGTACTGGTATCACTTTTTTTAAACATATTTACACCACTTCATACACAATTTTTACACTACTGTACTTTTTACCATTATATTTACCTAACAGTAACGTGATCTGGGTTCCGGCAGAATATCAGTACTTTGCACGAAAGAGTAAGCGTATAGCTGAGTCTGAGTCCTTTTATTTTTGCTGCGATGCGCACAGCGTACTACAATTGGCGTTTTATGTCTAGGCTTTATGTTTTATGGATGGTAGACCGCCAAGAAGACCTCCTTCCAGCAAGCTCCTCCCAACGCTCAGGGTCGATGGCGCAAGCGCTCAGATGCCGTTTGAGCACGTCCTTGTAGGGCAGGTGCTGACCACCGTGCTTCCGCTTAATACCCACCGCCAACTCAGAGTAGAGCACAGCTTTAGGCAAGCGGTGGTCATCCATTCGAAGGATGTGCCCGCACCATCTGAGCTGCCGCTGCATTAGTAAGGCCTCCATGCCATACATTCCGGAACGACGCAGGACCTCAGAGTTGGGAACATGGTCCTGTCACTTGATCCTGAGTATAGACCGCAGACACCTCAGGTGGTAAGTGTCCAGTTTCTTTATGTCTGTTTTGTAAAGTCACCATGTCTCTGCTTCATATAAAAGGACAGGGATGATTAGCGCCCTATAGACGCTAATTACGGAAAGAGAGACCTAAGCCCTCCTACGTGTACACGTTCAACGCAGCTGGCCAACTTTATTGTCACGCGTGCAATAGAGTATTTAAGAGCAACTTCGGCCTGGCCAGCCACATTAGGGCTCATGCTAGACAACGTCCATAATGTTTATTTAGGGTCGCCGTCATCGAAAACGATGAGGAGGAATATATATATACTACAATTAAATCTATTTTTAATGCTTAAGAGTCCACAGTAAGCTCGTTCTCCATACCCTACATTACGTAGTGCACGTCTCTAGACTCTAGGGCGTCTCATATCGGCACGTCGATCTATATCGAGTGTGACACTGCGTATTGTGCTTCTGCCGGCCGTTTGCGTTCAGGTTATTTCGAGTGATATTTAGAGTGATACCTGATTTCTCGGTTGACGTGTAATGCAATATCACACGTTCTAGAGATATCTCATTTGTTACACATGTCTAGTCCCCGTTTTCTTTCCTGGGTATTGACGTAGCTATGCCTTCGTTTGATTTGATTTGGAGTTATAACAGGCCTTTTTCATCTGTGTGAGATGTTTTAAGCAGCATCCTGGTAACGACACTTGCGTTCGCTCCTAACTCTATGCGGGATCTAAGCGGGTCATCCCGTTTCCTTTTACCTGTACATTTTTTCGCGATAAAAATGGTATGTTCTTCTTGGTTGGTCATAGTTGATATGCGTCTTATACTATACAATGGATTTCTATGTCGCTATTTTTATTAAATATGAAATATGCATATAATTTTTTTATTACGGAATGCAATAACCGGCCAGATTTCTGAAAGCTAGCAACTCCAGGGATGTTAAACGCGCGTTGTTCCTGTACACTCCGTTTTTGAAGAACCGCATACTGTAGGCCCTCGAGAGTTCTCTTTTTCATTACTGTAAGTAATTTATAGAGCTCCGTACAAAACTTTATTCACGGAGCTCTTATTTCAATCCAAAATTACCCAAACTTACCAATTTGAATGCCAAAGAACACTTTGTTTGTTAGGGTTCGTCCACACTGACTTTACGCCCTAAATTATACGGTAAAGGTTTACCGCCATTGTTTTATTCATATGCCAGCAATGAGCAACAATAGACGGATTGCTCGCTATGCTCTGGAAGCTAATTTAAACTGAGACACTCACCATAATTTGAAATGCATTTTATATTTGACAATAGGTGGTTTACGACAGTATCAGAATCAGAATCAGAATCAGATTTTTATTTGCTAAAACATGGTACAAAAGGTCATACATATAAAAAGGAACTACATGTTTCGTCACAAAGACATGCAAATATTTAAGAATGTCATGTGTATCGCATGCATAAATTACTTATACCTACTCTATTACAAATGTATGACAGTGAAGTTAAGAGATGCGAAAACCTTAGCAAATTAATAATAAGTAATTATTTTTTTTCGCATATGTCTCATAAGTGTATATGTACATGCTTATTATGGTTCACAAAATTTAAACTTTAAACGTTGTCTGTGCGCGTAAGTTGTTCATAAGCAAATTTTGGTGTTAACTCCATAGCAATACAAATTTTATACACACTTTACTTCCTCGAAACTTACTTCTTCGGTGAGTGATAGTTCTTTGAGTATCTCTCCTGGTTAAAGGTTTTACAGCAATTTTAGAGTTTACATACCTATATGGAAGTTTTTAACAGACTTCGAAATTGCAAGAGTGGGAGGCTCTCAATTTGGTTTAATGTTTGTTTTTTTTTTCAATAATTGTCACCTCAAGACTCCATCATTTCTCAACCAATATGGATTATTTATTTGAAAGTGTATACTTAAATGTTTATGATTGGTTCCATTGTCATTTTTTGATATAGCAAATTGTAGGCACTTGATGGTACATATACATATAACATACGTGACGTGAAGTAATCGGCTTAAGCCGATTTTGATCCAAAAAGCATTATTAAATTCGGCCATTAAATTCATACATAAATTCAATAACCGCGGGCATTTTGGACCGAGGATTAAAATTTTGTTGATTCAGTACTTTTGCGAGAACAGTTAAAATGAGTTTTATTCGTAGAGTATAATTTACTTCATTACTGGGCAAAAATAATTACTGAAAGGGCTGACGGACTGCTGAGGGACTGTTTGGCTGACTTATGAAAAAAGGTTTGTAGAGTGTTATAATATAATATAATATAATAAGTATATTAGATACCTAACAAAAATAAAAGTATGATTGAATTTAAACTGTCATGAGATATCCTTACATAAAATAAACCGTAAAATTAGTTTAATAAAAGTATAATATCTCCATACATAAAGCATTTTTTGATACTTTATCTGAACAAAATCTGGACGAGAAGTCTAAAGTCCCGGATAGACGTGCGAGTAAGTTCGCGAACTTACAGCTCAACGACCTTTTTCGCTCGTGTGTGAGCCTAAGTACGCGTACTTTACAAGCGAAAAAAGTCGTCGAGCCATAAGTTCGCGAACTTACTCGCCCGTCTATCAGCCACTTTAGGAGATGCTCGAACCCAGCCCGGTTCTCAACTACCCTACAGAACCCACCACATGATTAGTTATAAAACAAAAAAAAAAACTGGTTTTTTTTTGAAAATATTACAAACGAAACTCTAAATCTATTCTTATTTCGATTTTGAATTTACACTTACAATAATATCAATGTTAGTAACTAAATATAAACATCGATATCGATACCTGTCCAGTAATACTCAAGCTCACAATACAAATGGAAACAAGGAGTTTGAGAATTTGGAAAGCAAACCACAAGTTACATAAAAATAAATGGTATTTAATACAGTTTAAATGCAATGGTATAAGAATTTTGAGTATTGAGGTTTGTGTAGCGATAGGAAAGCAAGGGTAGGAGCTGAAGCTTCAAGATAAGGGTCGTGAGGATTTGGAGCTGTGATTGGCCAATTATACATATCACGCGATGTGTTATGATTGGGTGCGGCGATACAATGCAAATATGTGCTCTGTACAGTGGAAATAAGGTTCAAATTAAAATAGATACCTGTAGAATTAAGTGGCAAACGCAGCGAAGCGGCGTGAACATACACTTTTCAGGAAAACTGTTGTATTACCAATTTAGCTTGAGTGGAGTAACTGGGACGACAAACTGTATAATGTGATAAATCTCAGCATCAGTTTAGTGCACTATTGAGTGACTCGTATACTTAGTATACTTATTCATATCTTACTTGGTACAATGAACGTAAATCCGGAACGCCATATCTATTGTATTTGAGTTCGAAACAATTTATTCTTGCATTTAATGAGCAAATTTGGATTATCTCAACTTAAAAAACTTAATAAAACATCTAGATTTTCCTAACTAACTATCAGCAAGCACATCCAATATGCAAATACATAGCAACGTATTACGTGACGTCGTATCAAACTCGTTTAACACGCTCATGAATAAACAAGGGCGTTGTCACATGCCAGTATTTGTTCAGTGATGGTAAAGTCAGGGTGTATTCCTAATGGTGAGGCGTTTGAGGAAGCCAGTCTAGCCTGACCTTGAAATGAACATACATGAATCATTTATCAATGGAATTAGTTGGGTTGGTGAAGATAGATCTCACACAACCTTCTAGGCCGATCGAGTCACAGCAGATCCCGTCAATATCTTAAGTAGAAGCAGTTTTTGGAAGGATACTTTGAAATGATTTAGCATCTCTCATAGTTTTTGGAGTGTGCGATTAACGAGTAATACACTATTTATGAAATTAAATGAAATCTTCATTTCATGCAACTAGTTGTCCATCAATAAATAAATACCTACTTTAAAACTAGGAAACATATTATAAAAAAAATATTTCAGAACTTAAAACTACAAAACACATTATGGTTCCTATGCATTAGGTACGCAACCCCGCAGTGTCAGGGACCTGGCCGTGGAACTCGTTGGCGAAGGCGGTTCACGTACTGGTTGACTTACAGCCCCGACTTGCATTTGCCTGATGTACTAACAGCAACATCCTTATGTCTTTACAATAAGGTTTACAAATTGTCATTTAACTGAACCACACTCACTGGTTACTGGTTGACTAGAAGCTTGGACTCGCCCATGCCTGGCGAGTGAGGAATGGCTGCAGGAGACGGCGACTCGGCGGCGATATTGTTCTCGATACAGAGGAGACAGACACAGTACTGTAACCGATGGAAAAGCTCTCAGTGTGCTATGCTATGCGTTTGTGCCGATTGGTGTAGAAGTAGATCATAAGTAGACTAAACATTACTTTTCCAGAATTGACATTGGGGTCCTGTAACCCCACACAAATTTAGTCCAAAAGCTTCGAACTATGGTCTGAAACTAACTCAAAAGTCTTCGTTCGAAAATGAGTATTATTTGAATATGGCAGTTCTGTAGAAAAATAAAAGGTAGCAAAGGTTTCATAGGCAGGCTTTCATAAAAGGGAGAAAAAAGACATACGTAAAAATAAGATTGGTATTGATACTTCATTATGTGTTGAGCGTATGGATCGGTACTAGACTCGTGAGGCAGGGTGGTTTTACAGTAATGTGATCTATAGATGATTCGTTGACCTTCATAGACACGTATCGATCGATAACAACCTCTTTTGGCATCGTTCCCACTTTATACTCCGTCAACTTTAACAAGAACAAGGATGGAAGTTTTAATAAGTTCTTAAAGAGTTTTTAAATTGTAGCCTGCTGCGCGCCAGTGTCATTGCTTTTAGGGTCAAACACAATTTAGAATAAGGTTTTGACAAAGCTTTTATCTCTGGCTGCACTTTGCTTACCGCAAGCAGCTATTAATAATCATCGACACAATTCTAAAAACTTACACCACTCCAACATAATTAGGTTGCGTTGTTTCATCGCAGAATTCCTATGGTATCCATCATCAGATCAACTCTATTGTACTGGTGCCATAATATTGGATTATCACCAGACTTACATATTGTGCAAATTTTCAGCTCAATCGGAAATCGGGAAATATATCAAATATAGCTTTCAAAATTTGACCCACACTAACACATTAACTAACCAACTAACATACATATACATACTAACAGGGCAAGTTGAATAAAAGCTTGTAATAATTATGTGTATGTTAATTGTGTGAGAGATGACATGAAACGAACGCGAGTGAACGATGAGATGACGGGTGACAGAAATAATAGAAAGATATGGAAGGAAAAAACATGCTGCGCCGACCCCAAATGAATGGGATAAGGGCAAGCGAATGATGATGATGATGAAGGCCTGGAATGGAACATCACTCCTTCCGCTTCTTTTTAAGAAAAAAATCAAGATAAGGACATACTCTTCTCTTTTCTTCAGACTGTCGTGATGATGACCTGCTGCTTATTCTGCACTAGAGCGTTATAAAGGCCTACACGCGTTCGTAATGCCGTAATATTTCCCGTTGATGTCGGCTGTTACCGTGTGGATGCAGCCATAAGAAGCGGCTTTTGATTTATACCCGAATCCCGGGCCTTAGTGTTTTCATGAAATGGAAGCCATTTATCATTCATGTTTGTTACTATTTTTATGGTGGGATCTTAGCTAGCTATCAGAGTAATGTATTTACCAACCAACTTTTTTGAGCGTAAAATAGATTTCCGGTTGAGCTTCAAAATGACGAAAGTCGTCTCGAGAATATTGTAATGATTTCTGCTACGTTGTTATAAGTTTTGTTGAACTAATGTCTAAATATGCATCTAATGAAGAATGAATTTTGAAACGCGTTAAACCATTCTTTGATAAACATCCGCTAATCGTGGCTATATATTTGTCAAGTTCAACTATCACTTATTAAAAGCAACTAGAGAATTTGCTCTAATCAGACATATTAAATGACGGCTCATGAACCCGGAATTTTTGATATGCAAACAGAACTGATCTGATGAGTCAGAAGGCAGCCAAAGGAACTCACTGGTGAAAAAACATAAACACGTTAGTTTCCTTCAACTTCGGAGTTAACTGAATTCAATAAAGACACCGTGTATAATAAATGTGAAAGTTTTTTTCTGTCTGTCTCTTACCTCGTCACGCTTAACCCGCTGAACCTATTTAAATGAAAATAGGTATAGAAATAGTTTGAGGCCCGGGAAAGGACATCCCACGCGGGCGAAGTCACGAATAGAAGCTAGTATTAAATAATCCGTCATTTTCCCTAATGTAGCTGTGAACCTGTGCAATGCGAATTCTTCTTTGCTTCGTTCTACAAAGAATCGAATAGTAGTAGAATTTTTTGCAACCCTGGTTTTGAATATTGAACGGGGTCGCATTTGTATTCCGGGCGACAATGGGAACGGCAGCTCGCCGCAAGGGCCATCTCTGTAACGAAGCTTTTGTGACGTCAATAAATATATAGTTTTTGTAAAAATATATGACTTGCCGAGAGTTGACTGATAAATAATGCTGTCTAGCATTTAGTTCGCCTCTTTGTACACCTTTTACTGAGATGACATTCACAATGCCCATACCTCTCTTTTGGACGTAGTTTAAGGACGTACCCGGGTCCAATAAATAATGTTCCGGGGCATAATGTATTTTTTTTATACTGTAAATATATATCCCTTTTGTTAATATCAAGCAATATCAAGAGACAGGGGCACATAGCATTTGCTTTCATGCAATCCGTTTATGGTTGTTCCCATGGAGCAGATGTAGAATTTTTATCGCCCCCATAATGGTCCGATTGCCTCCATAACGCGATGGGCACTTACCGTCAGAGTGGGCAACGAGAGCCGTAAACTTGACAGCCCTTAAACCGGTACACGCGTTACCATGAGGAAACACGTAAGTATGTCTTATTTACTTCTAGGTGACTGGACATCAAATCTCACCAAAACAAATGCGATTTGACAAATTAAAGATCTGAATTTGATCTGAATAGTGGTAAGGACATTTATTTGTATGATGACCACAAATTGTTTCTGGATCATGGTTTTTCTATGTATTTAAGTACCTATTTACATATTATAATTATATATATCGATGTCTGAATACATCAGGAGCTTCCTTGAGCTTACTGTGGGATTTGGTTGGATTTGGTCAATCTGTGTAAGAATGTCCTATATTATTTATTTATTTTATTACGAATAAACTACTACATTTTATGTTGTATATAGCATGCCATTTTGATAAAATAAGATGACGATTTCGTGTGTGATATCCTACCGATTTAGTAAAAATGCAATTATTTGGGGCATGTATAAAACGATGGATATTATTGGAAATATTTACAATCTGGTTAGTTATTACACTGATATTCAAGAGCCGATCGTTGGAATCTCGCACGAGGCGGTATTTTCAACAAAAAAAAATCAAACTTTAATATTTTGAGTGTTCTGTTGTACAGTAATCTTACGAGTCCGTAGCAAGCTTAGCCGAATTTCACCTTTCTATAAAAACGGAGTTTCGTTCACATTTTAAAACTATGTGTTGGATTGTAATGAAACTTTGCACATATAATGACATGAGCCACGTGAATTAGATACCTATGTAATTAGTTTATAAATACTCGTGTATAGCTTATAAAACAAACGAAATAGAGCGGAAACACTTATTGTATTAAAAACTTAAATTTGCTGTATTTTTTTAACTAAGGTATCTGGAGCTACATTAACTAATTTCAGGCATAGATATGCCTTATATTATTGTAAGTACAAAGTTTCAGAGCAATCTAGCTAATCGTTTGAAATGAGAGCGTAACTATATAACTATAACTACGTTTGTATAGAGAACCGAGCTTGACTCTCCAGGTTCAAAGTTTCAAACTTGTCAAGGATATCGTATTACATTACTTCCGATGTTAGTGGATTACTAGCCAAGCCGGTGCGTGCCCGAACCCCTATAATGGTTCCGCGGGGCGTCGCCGGGGCCGATACTTGGCAGTTAAAGTTTGTAGCGGAAGTTGTGAGTTCCGGTCACCGCGTGATAACTGCTGTTCAGGAAATACCATTAATTATTTGGTGTTATTGTTATTAGGTGAGTAATAGCAACGCAATGTATCAGGGGCCTAAACCGGGGGGCCAAAATTGAAATTAACATCGACAAATGCAAAAAAAAGTTAAATGTATCGGACGAAAACTGACATGGCCATTTTCACACATTACTAATATACCGATTGACGTTTCACAAACGCGATCCCCCCTGTTAGCCATTCTAAGTACTTTTCATTGTAGGTACATACGTTTTTGACACTTTTTCGTCAAATGCATTATTTTAGAATACTTGGTCATTACTTTAATATTCTTGAAGAGGCGTATTTAGGCTATTAATCCCGATAGCTTTATTCAATAAATAACTATTGTAAATATTCTTAATCACAGTAACTCAGTGGTCTTTGGATGTCTCCCGATTTGTATGAAAATAAGCCATTTATGTACCACTGCGTTAACATCGTTTTACATTAGGCAATACTAATATATGAATTTTGGTCAACAATTTCCTATTATTTGGTTTTAGGAATTAATTTTTTTTATACACGAATTCAATATCTATCACAATTTTATTTTGGCGATAGATTATATATATTATAAGTTTTAAAAAACCCAGACAAGTGCGAGTCTGACTCGCCACAGTATTTGTTGTTATAGCAGCAACAGAAATACATCATCTGGAAAAAATTCAACTGTTTTAGACAGTCCCGTTTTACCCTTTGGATACGGAACCCTTAAAAGTATAATGACCAATGAGCGGAATTCTTCATAGCAAAAATCAAACTGTCAGAGGGATTGACCTAACTGTTTTATCGACTTATCGATGTTACGGAATAATATCGCATTAGGTATCCATAATCAACTTAAAAGATTATTCTGACACATTTGACCTCTTTGATAAGCAACTTGCATCTCCGTATTAAAGTAAATCATGTCAGCGTCACATATGTCATTTATGGTTATTTATAAAATGGTTAATCCTAAAAGAAAACAATAAAAAAATGGATACAGAAACATTCTTATTTCAGTTTCAAAGAAGATTCTTCCACAATATATTGCTCTAAATGTTACGTTCATTTACATCATAAAAGTATTTTCTGTTTTATTCTTTACTATTATACCAAAATACAGTGGTGGTCAGCTAATTAGGGACACCGTTAATTTGTTTGTATGTATATCCAAAAGCCTGATTTCATTACTTTAACTTTGTTTCGTTAAGTGACAAATATTTATCGATAAGTCGATAAAACAGTTAGGTCAATCCCTCTGACAGTTTGATTTTTGCTATGAAGAATTCCGCTCATTGATAATGACCCATCGAATAAAGTAAATTAGCTTAATTTGGTGTGCTAGCATTTTCGATGTGTGTGGAACGTCGGATCTGACCGTCAGGAATAGGCCTCTAAGCACTTGGTATGGCACTTATAATTTATGGGGCCCCCCTTCTCCACCTAAAAATGATTCCTAATCCGGCCCTGGTCAGGAACCGAATGAAACTTGCCATAATATGCTTTGATTCTCCATTTGTAATTTTTAAAGCTGTCCAATAAAGTGCACAGTAACAAATGGAATCAATTACCTGTCTTTCCCGGTCGCCGTTAAAGTAATCTATGGGTCGGGAAACCCTTTAATGGCGCTTTTATTATCCTCGTCTTTTCCATTCGGCATCTGTGGATATACGACCACAATATCAATGCAAAGCCTAAAGGTACAAGTTGGAACCTGGCGACGTGTCGCGACTGCAGACGACAACTGCAGATGTACACGTCGCGGCGTTATATCGCTGTGTTATAATTTCGACCCCGACTGCAGAACTGTAGCGTCATTTGCAGTCAGTAAGTAAGTAAACACTAGTGTACGAGAAAAAATAAATATTGATTGCATCAGATAGAACATAAATGTGTAGTACAAAGGCGAACTTATCCCCATCTTTCCAGTTGGTTCCGCGTGAGAGTAAGAGAGATAATACTGATCTGCGATCGGGCGAAATATCGCTCGGCGAAGCTGTCTTCGAATAGTATTTCATATAAATACATAGAAACCAGTCGTGTCGCCTGCAGTCGCGACACGCCGCCGGGTTCCAACTTGTACTTTAAAGCTGTAACGCAAGTCATATCAGCCGAAAGAAGTCCACGATAGGAAGAATGCCTTACGGACGGGTTTCCTTAACGACCGATTATGCGCTATTCATATTCAAAGCCTGTGATTTTAGCCAGATCAGAGGGCCTAGCCAAGATGAGAAAACATGTTGCATCCCACAAGAGACAATGCCCCTTCCACCAAGGAACCAACGTTAATCCGTCCGGTCTCTTGTCATCTGCGCGTGGTAATCCTGATGGCCCTAGAACGCAAGGGACAGCCGATACCCTGGCCCGACGTATTATGTCGTTAATGGAATGATACCTCGGGAAACGTCCAGTACACCTCAGCAACTCAGGCCGTGATGCCCATCCTCCTCTACCATCACACCGCATACACAACCGTGCGCACACACCTTACCCCTTAACCTCAAGGCCACTGCTATTCTCAAGGAGTCATTATCAAGCAGTGTACACAAATGCGGCGACGGCAAAGCATGTGACCACGCGCCTGAATCTCGCGCCAAATCGGACCCCCAAACATCAAAAAAAAATCATGTTTACATAATACATTAAATTAATCGGTTAACAGCGATTCGGTATCTGTTGTCTTGTCTGTACATGTTTTTAAATATCTACGCAAAGTTCACAAAACTCCCTTCATTGTAATACATAAAGCAATATTTACCAAACAAACGCGGTGCGGCTCCATTGTGCCCGGCTCGTTGTAACCGCGACCTCGGGCGGAAAACCCATTTTTACTGGCTTCCTCTGTGATAAATGAGTCAATATTGTACATGGGTGTTTAGAAAGCTGTCATTGCTGGACGGAAACGATGGGCTAATGGACAGTGATAGGGCTTAAGTAAGTCAATGTTCATTAGTGTTCACCATAGAGTGAAAACAATGATTTATGACCGGTCAAAAAACTAGCTATATTTTTTTGCTACAGTGATGTCTTTTAAATAATAGAGCAGATTTCGGACCAGATAGAAACCATAATCAAAGGCAGTTATTTGTTTTTTTTTTATTAATATTTTTGGTACAACTTCCTTCTAGCTTGATCTACAAAACAATATTTTACATTTTACCAAATCATACGATACTACTGCCTTGGGAGTAAAATTGGTTATAATATAATTACTCTTTGTACATAGTCTAACCAGCCCTTGATGAAAGTTTGACCTTATCTGTCATTTTGACATTTATGTTTGTTAGGAACAACATTTAACAGAGTTTTGCTACGTTTTTGAATAAGGGGGTAAATATTAAATACTTTAAAACGGGTCACTCACGTATTTTGAGTCGAAAACGCTCGACATGTTTCACTTCGTTCCGAGGAGTGTCGTCAGGAGCTTGCGTCGACGGACCGGCGCAGACTGTGGGTCGCAGCCCTCCGCGCCCGACGACTCGGCGCGGGCGCCGTTGGCGGCAGGGGAAGCGAGACACTACCCTCATTTACGGCATTATTCTCACGGGAGTGTTGTTATTAAAAAGAGGGTAAATGATAAAACGAATAGACGAAAACTTCAAGAGTCGTCCCCCTTTCATCATCCCGATAAAAAAATAGTGAGGAAAATGTTTGACCTCTGTATGGACGGTTGGCTGACTTGGACGAACTTGCCCCATTGAAAAAAGATTTTTTTTTCCGCATCAAAACCGTTTCTCCTTTTTTAAATCAGAATACGATATAGTAGAGTATTATTAACGTTAAGCCCAGCTCCATAGTTAATGTGTTGAGTAATGTGCAACTTTCCTCCTCCCAAGTTCCCAACAGTCGTTTGACCGCGGCCGCATCTGCCGACTTGGCCTACTTTCCGCCCTAGGCCTTTCTTGTGCCTCTTGGTAAACAATGACCTTGTTGTTGCTCATTTTGACGACTTTGTTATGTCATTATTTCAAGTTAAAAAAAAGCCAATGTTCTATAAATTATTTAAAAGGAAAATATAGCACGTACTCTTTCACATAATCAGAAAATGTTTTTTAAGCTATTGCCAGTATGAATATTTATAGGTTAAAAAAAAAAACAAAAAAGCGAAATCTATATACTAATAATTTACGGGCTGACTATTGAGCAACTTTTTTTGTATACTACGTCGGTGGCAAGCAAGCATACGGCCCGCCTGATGGTAAGCAGTCTCCGTAGCCTATGTACGCCTGCAACTCCAGAGGAGTTACATGCACGTTGCCGACCCTAGCCCCCCTCCCCCTCGTTGAGCTCTGGCAACCTTACTTACCGGCAGGAACACAACACTACTACTGTGTGTACTGTTACTGTGAGACCAATCCCGAAATCAGGAAGAAAAGTTAACCTATATTCATCCATAGAAAATGTCAAGGTCAGACAGCCAAAATGTATCAAAAACTCTATTTTTTTTTCTCGCGATTATGGGGACGGCGGGTAAGTGGGAACAGTGAGACATATATCTAATAATAACAAAAAAAAACATGAACAGTGGTACTCTGGTACCTTCAGTGTTTCCATTTCCCCCGCGGAGTGTTTCCAAATTACTCCATACGTTTTTGGGTAAATAGGAACGACAATATTTTTCAATTCGGCCCAATTTTTGTATGATAACGTATTTTCTAAACAATTGTTTTTAGATAACCAAACTAACGGTTGTCGTAAAAAATGATTCAAATTGTGAGATTAAGTTCCCCACTGTTGCCAATGTTGAACAAACGCGACTGCATAACAAACAATGTTTGCCGTAACATGCTTGCTCTTCTCCGCCTACTTGCCCCGAGTTTAGTGACGTGGTTCACATGGACCGGGAACTGGAGCGGTATTCTGATTTTTAAGAGGGGCTAACGAAAAACTGTAGTTTTTAGGGTTCCGTACTCAAAGGGTCAAACGGGACCCTATTACTGAGACTCCGATGTCCGTCCGTCCGTCCGTCTGTCACCAGGCTGTATCTCCTGAACCGTGATTGTTAGCCAGTTGAAATTTCTACAGATTATGTATTTCTGTTGCCGCTATAACAACAAATACTAAAAACAGAATAAAACAAATATTTCTTTCCAATCTCGAGGTTCTCATACAATCACCGAAGTTAAGCAACGTCGGGCGGGGTCAGTACTTGGATGGGTGACCGTTTTTATAGATAATGGTACGGAACCGTTCCGATTCGAATCCCGGTAAGGGCATTTATTTGTGTGATGAGCACAGATATTTGTTTCTGAGTCATGGATGTTTTCTATGTATTTAAATATTTGTATATTATATACACCGTGTTTTTTTTCGTTATTTTCAAGGGTGCATCCCTAAGCTTAAATTAAATAACTTTCTCAAAGACAACGGTATTCTAAGTAACTCCATTTCGGAGATAATCAATACTTAATTTTTATCTTATAAGGCCCTTACGAGCGTGTACACTTCCCTTAGGGCCTGTTTACATATTGATTAGTGTTTAGTAAGAGTTCATACATTTGCTACTAAACGTACAATACTATCTCGGACGGTCGATGTTCGAAATGACATTGAGATGTCACAGTTTTCAATTGTTTGGTTGAGTTAAATGCAATGCCCGTATTACAAAAACGCTATATATGCAACATTAAATTACTTTTTATAAAATTTAATATAATAAAAAATATTTAAAAAAAACTCTTTTATTGAAAATTAACTATGCCATTTAGTTTCCTTAAACGTACTTACCGATACCCTGAAGTTAACGGAATTCAATAAGAACACGGTGTATATCGTTGTCTGAGTACCCACAATACAAGCCTTCTTGAGCTTACCTCGGGACTTAGTCAATTTTTGTAGAATATCCCTATAATATTTATTTATTATAGATCGTGTCATTAACGAAGACCGTAATGCCATGTTATTAAAGGTTAGATTTGACAAATCTGCGCGTCATCGTGAATGACACGAACTATACACGTTTTAGTTCATGGCAACCTTAGGGCAACACACACGAAATATAAACTATATTTAATAATCAAACGAACTTACCTGTGAAGTTTGATTACAATTATGCGAGTATCCAAATCCAAGACAACAAATATAATTTACTAGCAGCAGTACACGTTATCGTGCAGTCCAAGTCACACATTTTAGAGATTATAGTATTTAAAAAACAAGTTCGCGCTGTCCCTCTCACTCGCTACGCTGCGTTCCTGCTTCGACATCGCTCCTCCAGTACTCATTATTTCAGAGTTATTTTTGTGTTATTAACAGAGACTATTTTATTTTCATTTTTGGGGATGGGGGGCGGGTCTTTGTTGTCTTGGATTTGGATACTCGCATAATTGTAATCAAACTTCACAGGTAAGTTCGTTTGATTATTAATTATACTTCGTATCCAAATCCAAGACAACAAATATAATTTACTAGCAGATGTTCAGAGCTTTGTATTTAAATTCAAATCCTGAATGCGAAAATAAAATAAAATATCGATATCAAATCAGTATGTTACGAACATACTGATATTATTGATTTTGACTAAAGAGAACAACGTACCACCTAGAAGTTATTAATTTATATCCAATTTAAATAATTATTTATGTATCCACATAGTATAAATGTAAAATGTATGTATAGCATAATAAAATTAAGGAGTGAAATTGCTCTTGGTATTTCATTTCGTTAATATTAAAAAAGTATAAAACTTTCTTTGATTTCACTGTAGTATATTGATAAAGTTGTATATATCTTAATATTCACAAGGTACAACTATTTTTATGTCATTTACAAGCCAGGACGCATTTAAGTGTAAATGTGTTTTCAAGCTTTAGTTGGCTCTAAATAAGTTTTAGATGGGCATTTTCTGTCTGTAACCATATAAACAAACCATTTTGTATAATTTAGAATTTACCAACCATTTTCTGGATGTAATTACAACGGAGACAAACAAGCATACGGCCTGCCTGGTGGTAAACAATCACCGTAGCCTATGAATGCCCGCTACTGCAGAGGTATATTACATGCGCGTTACTGACCCTAAAATATAATCTAATTTTATGTTACGACACTTTAAAGTTAATTTTGAATACAGCAATCAATACTTTCCTCGGTAAATAGCCTTTGAGTGAGGTAGATAAAGGAGAATTTTCTTCATTGTAAAGCTACCATAAATATCAAGGCTATATGTAAGTACTTTAAAACTAAGTCTGGACAATTACTAGTAGAGTATCCTGTAGGTATTAAGTATTTGAAACTTATCACTTTGAAAATATAGATGGACTAATTTTAGTTATTACCACAGATCAAGAAATAGTAATATGATATTATTTATAACTAAATAGCTAATCTCATCTGCTTATGCGTATCTGAACGATGATGGCTACTACGCTATCAAGTGGCAAGGAACTTAGGTAGATTATGTGTTGAGTTATGATATATTTGTGAACAAAATATCTGGCATGACTTGTAACTTGTACTTCATTTTAAGGAGTAACATTTTTTAACGTTACCTACAATAAAACTGTACAGTGTGCATTACGACGAAAAATGAAAACTATTTAAGCTTTCTTTTACAGCAAGACAATATGACAACCCGAGCATTTACATTTCAGACAATAATAATGTTATTGTTAAAGGATTTCAACCCTTTATTGCGATTATTAATCTAGCTACTTAGCGCAAGCGACTGCAACACGTGGCAGCATAACTCTAGTTGCATGGTTGCACAATTTACAGCACTTATTTCGCGTCGCGGGATAGTGCATCAACGGCGGTTCACCTCTTGTTTGATGCGGCGATGTTCCCCTGAAGTTTGGAGCTGAGAATCCGTAAGTAAATTGTACCGGATTTATTACATTATGCTCGTTGATATGGTATATTCTTGACAGCATATCAAAGCTGACGTTTGAAGTTATTAGGAGTATATAACAGCGTGATATGAGTACGAATCATAAATTTGGGTTAAAGGGTTTACAGATATATTTTTTCCTATCTGTTGTTTACATACAGCATTTCTTTGTCTGTAAGGGCAATGACATTGCGTACATTTTGTTTAAGGTATTTTAGGCCGCATTAACACCTATTAAATTACCTCAGCGTAACAAGAACCTCCTTTATATTTCATTATTTTTACAAGTCCTGTAAACTTTAGCTCAACCTTAAATATTTTTGCTCTTTAGTCCCTTATATTTACATGCGTAAAGCTACTTCCAATACTATTAAAGTCTTCAATCATTACATTGGCATCAACACTGTTATAGTAGAGCAACGTTATATATCTTTGACGATATCATTTTGAGATATGTATAATGACCGACTGTAGACCGAAGAGCGAAGTGACCGAAGAGCGTAGCGACCGAAGTGCGAAGCGACCGAAGAGCGAAGCGACCAAAAGGAGCAAAGCAACCGAAGAACCAAATGACCGAAGCATTATAACCTCGACACTTAAAATGAAGCACATATAGCCTCGACGCTGCGGAAATGGAGGCCTCGATACGATTATTGTGGAATTGTATAGTACATATAACTTAAAGTGCGGCATATATCTTCGTCACTGCGACAGCTGCGACAGCGGACCCCTTGACACAATTATTGTGGAGTAATGATAGCATCCTCACTATGACGTGGGGCAAACTTAGCCTCAACACTACGACAGCAGAGCCCTCGACAAAATGATTGTGGAGTAATGATAGCCTCCTCACTATTAAAGTGGGGTACATATAGCCTCGACGCTGTGAAAGCGGAGCCCTCGACACAATATTGTGGAGTAATGATAGCCTCTTCACTATTAAAGTGGGGCAAATATGGCTTCAACGCTGTGAAAGCGGAGCCCTCGACACAATGACTGTGGAGTAATGATAGCCTCTTCACTATTAAAGTGGGGCAAATATAGCTTCGACGCTGTGAAAGCGGAGCACTCGACACAATGGTTGTGGAGTAATGATAGCCTCATCACTATTAAAGTGGGGCAAATATAGCTTCAACGCTGTTAAAGCGGAGCCCTCGACACAGTGATTGTGGAGTAATGATAGCCTCATCACTATTAAAGTGGGGCAAATATAGCTTCGACGCTGTTAAAGCGGAGCCCTCGACACAATGGTTGTGGAGTAATGATAGCCCCATCACTATTAAAGTGGGGCAAATATAGCTTCAACGCTGTTAAAGCGGAGCCCTCGACACAATGATTGTGGAGAAATGATAGCCTCTTCACTATTAAAGTGGGGCAAATATAGCTTCGACGCTGTTAAAGCGGAGCCCTCGACACAATGGTTGTGGAGTAATGATAGCCTCATCACTATTAAAGTGGGGCAAATATAGCTTCGACGCTGTTAAAGCGGAGCCCTCGACACAATGATTGTGGAGTAATGATAGCCTCATCACTATTAAAGTGGGGCAAATATAGCTTCAACGCTGTTAAAGCGGAGCCCTCGACATAATGATTGTGGAGTAATGATAGCCTCATCACTATTAAAGTGGGGCAAATATAGCTTCGACGCTGTGAAAGCGGAGCCCTCGACACAATGGTTGTGGAGTAATGATAGCCTCTTCACTATTAAAGTGGGGCAAATATAACCTCGACGCTGTGAAAGCGGAGCCCTCGACACAATGATTGTGGAGTAATGATAGCCTCTTCACTATTAAAGTGGGGCAAATATAGTACCATGTCGACATCTCATTTATAAGAAAATATTTATTTAATATGCGTTTTAATTTTGGACTATTAATTAATGTGCATTATAAAATTACATTAAAACTTTAATCAACACAGTTAATACCGATTTTCTGTTTGATGAATATCTTGTTGCACAGTAAACCTAAGCTTCTAAGTACTCACGGAAAGGAGAATTATTATTAGACGGAGTCCACAATATTACACAAATCAAGTATATCTTTCCATAATATATTTCATTTTAAAATTATATTATATTATGTTAATCAAAGCTGTCTAATAATAACAAAGCGGGTAACTAACTGATGATCAAATTTAGGAGGCGACCACATCGATTGGACCCAAGACTCGACGATACCGCGATGTCCGATTAAAGCCTACTACCTAATCCGTCATGATCCATACGATAGATTCACTATGGCCCTCATATGGGGCATGGGGCGCACGGTATCGGAGCACGCATAGCACGTCCCGTTTGTATACGTCGATTAATGGCATTAAACACTTTAAACTGTCAGTCAGACTAAATAGTCTTCCAATGTCTTATAGATTGTGTATTGATTGACATTACTCCTGTATATTTATACCTATAGGTATCCTCATAAGACGCTCATTAAACTTGTTGGTACTGTGTATGTACATTTGCATAAAGACGCGTTTTGTTATCATTCATAGGCACTTATTACCAATCGGCAAGGATTACCATTGTTATCTGTTTTATTGTATGTTAGGGTAGATCGGACATGGTAAAAGCCGCTTTCGTGAAACGATTACCTAGTATATATTAACTTTATTCAGATATGGTTTGTATATTTAAATCTGTAATTTAAAAATTATGAGTGAACATTGCATTTTATGCAATCATAAAATGAAATCTAAATAATATTATATTAGTAAATAATACTATAATAGTACGTATTACAATTATTTAAAGTTCAAATTGTAATCTATTTGTAGCCCCATACTTATTTTTTCCGTAATTTATTTATTCAAAAAAGAAGGTAGTTGTAGTAAGTGATTTCGTATGAACGTAAAAATTACTTACTTGATTTCTTAGGTAATAAGTTTATTACGCTAAACGAATATACCTACAATTTCAAATTGAAAGTTTAACTGCCATGTAAGTATGGCAAACGAGACGAGACTTGCCGAGCTGAATAAACATCAATTTTTCGTTCGAGGGTACGGCGGTCGGCAGTTCAAATAATGTTTTGATTCTATACTTCTTATTCAGCGCACAATAAACATTAATCGAAACACAATTAGGTACACATATTTAGAGGAACACTATTTTGGCGAAAATACGTGACTCGGACTAACACAAAAACATGTAATGAGTACTGGAGGAGCGATGTCGAAGCAGGAACGCAGCGTAGCGAGTGAGAGGGACAGCGCGAACTTGTTTTTTAAATACTATAATCTCTAAAATGTGTGACTTGGACTGCACGATAACGTGTACTGCTGCTAGTAAATTATATTTGTTGTCTTGGATTTGGATACGAAGTATAATTGTAAGGGCAGACTCCAACCAAAACATTTAAATGTAAATAAAAGTAGATTCGATACAAAGAATCGCAAAAGAATGTCTCTTTTTCATTTATATTTAATTGTACATCGTTACTATACCGTCTTTTATATAACATACAATCACAAAATGTTGTGTGTCACAGCTACATGTTATTACTATTTAAATATTAATATATCCCGTTTGCTCGCTTAAAAGTCTTTGCTTATGGTGGCGTTGTTGATCGGGTCGCCACTTTCCCGAATGAAGGTTGAGGGAGGCGATGGCTGAGATACGCGTCATGCTCGTGAACGGGTGCTATTTGTGGAGACTGGTCTGTTTAAGCTAACTTTATTTTTGAGTATAATTACAGTGATTCGCCTCATTTAGTTCTCGTATGTTTCTTTTATCCTAATAAATGTTTTAATTATACGGAATTTTGACTCTTAGAGACTATACATCTCTAAGGATAATTTGATAAAAATCATCTAGTTCTGACATTTAGAGATATTTACACCTCTAAATAATTTTAGATTTTTTTGGTATTTGTTTGTTTTTTTACTATTATTATTTTAGTTTTTTTTTTTGTAAATCGACATTTAGAGACTTTATGCATCTCTAAGTAATAATAATATTTTACTTACTTTTTCTTTAAACAATACTTTAGTTTACATTAATATTTCCAATGAATTGTATTTTATAATTGTTGATGTGCTTGTGTTTGTTTGTATGTAAATTCAATGTTGACGTGTAAAAGTGCCCTTGTGGCCTATTTGCTGAATAAATGTTGGAGTTGAAATAGTTGAAGCTACTCTGCAAATCATAGCTAGCAATATAATTTTAGAATAAAGTAGCTAGTGACCTAGGCGAGCAACCTGAGGACTTAACTTTCCATGATTTTTTCACATTATTAACACGGGACTCAATCACGTATAAGTACTTAAGTTATTTTTACCTCCTATGTTTCGAGAACAGTGTTGTCCGTGTGGTTTCAGAGAAGATTCAACTTTTCTAGCCGCGCGAGCTTTTCGAACTACCACAATATCAAAACAACAATCAATCTTAAAACACAATACTGCTCCCGGTCGATGTGGACCGTGAATACTTTAGATAAGTCAACAGTTGCTCGCAGGATCCCCGCTACGGTGTTTGAACTAAATTTAATCATTGTGTGTTGAGGGATTGTTTTATGGGAAAAGGTCGTATAGGATGAATTTTATCCTGAAATTTATCCTTTACGGGGGCGAAATAGGGGTTTGATATTTAGTATGGGGGAGAAGGCTAGCGTTTAATGACTTTTACGCTGATAAAATATCCTCAAATTCCAATGTTAACAAGCGTGTTTTAGCGTCTGTTTCACAAAATCTGAGGGCTTGTTTCACAATGTCCAAGTAAAGATTTGAATAAGAACTTACCAAATAAATTAACTGCGAGATAAAACTTCATAGCGAGCATAGGCTTTATCTTTCAGTTAAGCTTATTTGAAGATTGGAACGCCAACGATGACTTTATTCGTCAAATAAGTGGCAAGTAGCTTATTCAGGAATTTACTTAGACATCATGAAACAGATCCTTAGAGAAATTGGGCCGGACTAACATCGATACATGAAGCCATTCCGGAAAAAAAGCATTTTCCTCTGAATTTCCTACGAAATACGTGACACCGCGCCGCCGTGGAGAATAAATAAATTGACTAGATAATCGCTAGTCGTTTGTTTGTCACGTAGTCTTTCTGGTAATATTATAAATATATTCATATGCCACCGAATAGAGCAAAACACGGACGAAAAACTGTATTTTTTATAGTAAATAACCGAAGACCGGTCTGGCCTAGTGGGTAGTGACCCCGCCTATGAAGCCGAGCTCGTAGGTACTATGAACAACATGAGTACCTAGGTAATTTTTATTAAGTCGATATTTATTGTTGCTTTACAAGTACGGAACAGGAAATTCGCAACGAGTGGCGATAAATTAAAACACAGCCGAAGGGAGTGTTTTAAGTCGCCGACAGTTGCGAGTTACCTATTTGCACATGTATCATTCAACGTTTTACAGTACATGTGGTGCTACTTTACCGCACTAGTTCGGTCGTGTTTTAATTTATCGCCATTCGTTTCGAATTTCCTATTTTTGGCACTTGTATTTTTTTTATATACTACGTCGGTGGCAAACAAGCATACGGCCCGCCTGATGGTAAGCAGTCTCCGTAGCCTATATACGCCTGCAACTCCAGAAGAGTTACATGCGCGTTGCCGACCCTGAACCCGCCCCCCCTCGTTGTATCGTAATGTACTATTACAGTACATACGGCCCTTTAAATTTTCGACATAATGTGCTAATTATCCCACTAGTGCGGTATAGTAGTACCATATGTACTGTAAATATAGTTCCCTATTTCGAATTCTATTAACTATAGCTAAGCTCTTTCGTGTTTTTCGATTTTTTTGATTATTAGAAGAGTGAGGAGCGAAAAATTAATTTCGTACAAAATTTTCAAAACAAGTTTACAATAATTAAAAAATCTAAAACAATCAAACGAAGAGGCATAGCTTTTGTTAATTGTACGTCAGATTGTGTAATAGCTATTTGATTTACAAGAGGGCAAAGTTGTTGTTTAAGCGCTCGTGCTAATATTTATCATAGTGGTTCAAATACGGAATCTTGGGCGTTGCGATGGTTTCAAGGCACGAAGGTTAAACAAATGTATTATCCACCGAGTGAAGCACAAATGTACGTTATTAAAATATTTATCATTCAAAATCATAATTTAAAAGTCAATTCTACTAACCAACATAAGGAAACAACTCAAAATATGCATCAGACTTTACCTCACATGTGAATAAAATGCAACTTTCTCATCATTTTGAAAAATCAAGAGCCTTTACGCTGGTAAACCAGCTGTGGTGTGGTGAAAAAATATTTTCCATAATAAACAATAACCAGAGGGGAAAATGAGGACCCCGTTTGTATGGACATTTGGACAAGCGGTCCTCCGCTATCCTTAACAGTGTGGGCGATAGTATACAAGTCAAAGATGAAGTCGCCAGTAGGTAAAACGAAGCAAAACGAAAAACAAAAGAGGAGCGGGACAATGGCGGGCCCACGGACGTCTGGCGCCTCTTATTATACGTAGTTATCCTTCGCTTTAGGGTTCCGTTAATAGGGAACCCTTATAGTTTCACCATGTCCGTCCGACTGACTGTTCTTTAACTCATGGACCCCTAATATAGTCGTCATCAGATATTCTGGACCTATAGTGCTCAAAAATAACTGAAAATTATATTTGATGATATTTGTAAATATGTTATAACGATTTAAATTGCTTGTAGCTAAGCCTTGTACCTACATATGTTCGTTCGTAACGTATTTATATGTACATATATATAGGCCTTAGTTGCCTTATAATAAAATATTTTTAATTTGATTTGAAAAGCTATTGGTAATTTTATTAAATTACATCCCGTACATAAATTCCAACATACTTCTTGGTATGAGCCTGTGTTCAAACACGCGATATTCGATTTGAAGTCGCACGCATTACTGACGGTAATTTAACGTTAAGCCACCATTGCTACCGTAGTCGACAATATAGTATTTGATATATTATGAAGCACATACATTTGACCTTGTACTGGAACGTTTCCACGTGAGCGCCGGCATCAGACAGGCGCTCCGCATAATTTCCCCAGGCGAGAAAAATGGAGCGATTGCCTTTATTCCAACGGATAAACCTGCGATTTCAACGCTCCAGCTTACCACTACAAACGTTATTTGGTGTCCCTTTAGGTGCCGTAGGTTCAGGTTCAGAGCGGAGTTTTATTTTATTTTATTTCTTAGGAAAACTTACAGCTAAAGTAACAAAATATGATTCGAAATAAAAACAGTAAGCCAATTACAAGTTTTCACAGGTAGAAACTGAGTAAAGTACATGACATGACGTGCGGAATTGCAAAATCAATAATAACTATTATACTTATAATTATGTTGCTTGACAACACATACTGCTTTTCTTAGATAATAATACGGTTGCCAAAAATTTCATTAGTAATCTTGTGGACTTTTTCGAGGGACTTCTGCGATACGAATCTTGATTTCTTGGCTTTCGCTCGATAGAAAAAAAACATGGACATATAAACACTTAAAAAAATTGTAACAATTTATGCACAAAAGCTAAATATATGAAAATTGCTTTTTTAAACGCGCAAATTTTATTTTTGAGGAAATTCAGCTATTACTTTTTCTCTTTTAAGACCTACAACAAATAAAAATTCATAAACATGATATCCGCGGTTCCGAGCACGCATATCCATCTGACTTACACTTGCGCTCAGTGAAAGCGAGAGAAGAACGTAGAAGAGGCTCGCAATTTGTAAAGATCTTGTTTTTTATGTGTATTCACCTATATAAGACGACTGGACTTGCGAAGTACGGAACCCTTGGGGCGCAAATTCGACTTACACTTAGCTGGCTTTTTTATTAAGGTTAATAGGTCACGTATAATGTTACAAAAATCTAAATACGTTTGTAAGGACAGCCGCCTTCAGTGCGATAAGAAACCCCGAGATCTTCCCGCTTAACCACGTCGGGCGAGGGGTATATCGATTCAGCCTACATTCACGAAACCTTCGACCGTCTGCCGGCCACTACAATCACAGAGGGCCTAGCCAAGATCAATCGTTGATAAAAACGTCCATGAAAACTTAAATAATTTATAATCTGTGTATATCTGTATAATTTATAATCGCATAGTTATATGACTTCTTTGTTTATTATTGTTATTATTTGACCATCCTTTTCAGGTGAGATTTTTCATATCTTATACCTTGCACAATCTTTTAATTCTTCCAAGGATCGTAGCGTCATGAAAATTGGCAGCTGTATGTAGTTCTGATGACAATACAATAATATGGTACTGTCGAACTGATATGATGATGGAGCCGGAAGATATGAACTGGAACTGAAAAACAAAAAAACTGAGCTGGCTCTTAAATCAAAAGACTCAAGTCTTAACCAACACTAATAACGACTTTGTGAATGCCACGCAGGCGGCCCGTCCGTCACACGGGAGAACATGAGACATAAAGAACAGGCAAGATGAGTGGTTATGGGGCAGTAATGGAGCAATTAATGTGACTGATTGAGCAGGTTAGTGGCTGTAATGATGTTGGAGGTCGTGGGTTTAACTGAGGGACAAATTCTACTTACATAAATATTATTTTCGTGTATTTGTGCTGTTATTTTTATTCTCTGTAGGTATACTATTTCGGGGGCGACATAAGCCCTCAGAAAATTGCATATAACTGGAAAATTTGACCCATGTGGCCGTGACCCGGGTGGCCGAGGGGTTTAGGCACTTATAACAGAGTACGCTGATTGGATTCCAGCCCTGGGCATTAGAGGCCTTGGTCACTTTTTCTTCGTATATGACATTTATTTTGGTTGAGCTCTTTGGGTATATTGAGCAGTGCTTTTGATAGTGAGTCTGGTTATTACTAGGAGCATAGGGTTGCCATTCCTCAGGATTTCCCCGGACATGTAAGGATTTTTGGTACTTTGTCTGGATTGTGGTGCCACTTAGGTCACTTATGAAGCACTGTGTTGACTGGGAGGGGCCTGAATTTATGCTTTAACCACTACACTTGATTTATGTTAAAATAAAAAAAGAGGTTAACCGATGTGTTTCTATCACTACTAGAATTACACGCATCCATAGGTCGCATCAGAACCAGTAGCCTTACCACGATTGCCTTAGCAGTGTCAAACTGACATATTCGCTAACGTCTGCGTCACTTACTTTCTATACATCTCGCTCGCACTAATATGCGAGTACGAGCGAGATGCTTAAAAAGTAAGTTACGCACATTCAATCTGGTGGCAACCTCAGAGATCACCTACTGCTCAGATTGAAAATCTAAATTTTATCTGTTTCTGTTTATCGCTAATATTCGAGAGGCGTATAACAAAATTTCCATTTTTCGATATTCGTGATTTCAAGTAGACAGTATATTAAATAGCGTCATCCTCGCAAAGGTTCGGAGTCCCTTCATAATTTACTGGCAATTCCCCAGGCCGGCGTATCGTGAGTTTTTATTATTTACGCCGTGCCGGCTGGCCGTGGCTGGCACAGCTCCCGTCGGGAGCCTATCTACAGTTCGGACAGTTTATTTTTAAGCTGGTCGTAATTCGCAGTTTTTGAGCGCATCATAGAGGGTTTATGGATAAAGAACGCTCCGTAGAGGGTTTACGATATATGTGTACATAATGTTTTCTATACTTACTATATCCACTACTATAGAATCCGTACTTTTTGTACGTTTTATGTTGACCACATATAACAATTAGTTTAGTATTTAACCTGCATATTAACCTGGCTATGTGCAGTTAAAAAAATGTGTTACTGTTGTCCGTTTTCCCGTATCTTATATCAAACCAACCCGTTACAAATTTATTTACTTTTTGTCCTCAGGTAAGAATGGAATGGATGAAACTGCTTTAGGTTAGAAGTAATGCGTGCCTACGTGCATATTTGGATCCAGGACTCTACGGCTCCCTATAACTCCTACAAGGTAAGATCGTTGGAAGCTTTCGAAAGAGATTCTGGCAGTAAGAATACGTTTACCTATAATAATCACCACGGTATATGACCCTCCGATATTATACCCTGTCCATAAGATACACAATGAAATATAATGATATAAAGTTTTATAAAATTTAGTTGAAACTATTGCATTTAAGGAGTATAATAATTGTAATGAAATGAAGCGCTGGTGGCATAGCGGTAAGAGCGTGCGACTTGCAATCCGGAGGTCGCGGGTTCAAACCCCGGCTCGTACCAATGAGTTTTTCGGAACTTATATCATATTTACCAGCCGCTTTTCGGTGAAGGAAAACATCGTGAGGAAACCGGACTAATCCCAACAAGGCCTAGTTTACCCTCTGGGTTGGAAGGGCAGATGGCAGTCGCTTTCGTAAAAATTAGTGCCTACGCCAAATCTTGGGATTAGTTGTCAAGCGGACCCCAGGCTCCCATGAGCCGTGGCAAAATGCCGGGACAACGCGAGGAAGAAGAATAATTGTAATGAAATGTTGTTGTATTTTAGCGCGTTGCCTTGTCTCGGAAGGGCTTCCAAAGAATACCAGCGTCGAAATCCTTAGGGAGGTACCTTGACATTAAGCTGAGTTGAGACCTTTTCAGTGACGCTTAATAATAAGTTGGCACTTAATGTTTAACTTAAGTTTATTTCAAACGTGTCTTGAATAAAGTACCTACATACCTTGTATTCTATTAATAAAGTTATGTGGCGTCTTGCACCTTGGTGCGACGTCGGATCTCGACATTCCTCACTCGGTCTTGAACTTTGATGCCGAGCATGGCGCGCTCCATGGCTCTCTGTGCCACTCGAATTTTATGCACAGTCTCCTTAGTGAGCGTCCATGTCTCGGCACTGGAGGTCATAGTGGGCAGGACACCTATACGCCTATACAGAAACCCTCTTACCTACCCAAAAATAACTACCCGAGAAAAACCTACAGTTAACGGTTTTTCCCACGGCTCATGGGAGCCTGGGGTCCTCTTGGCAATGCTACGAGTATTTGCTAGTGCTATTTCATGCATTATGTACATTTTTTAACATACCGTAAACAACCATATTCAAATTAAACTCTGTGTTTATTGCGCTTTGTTTTTATTCGTTACCATACATACGTGTTTTTTGCAGCAGTAAATGACTTTTTTTTAATACGTACCCTAAATTCGCCTTATTAAGATATAATTTCATTGGGTAAATCAAAATTCTGTTATAAATCGTGTCATGGGACGGGTGGCGAAGATTTTACTTTTCTTTTTTACTTTAAAACTATATTTATGCAGCTTGTTTTATTTTTACTTCTGTGGATTAGATATCCATTTTTGGTGAAAATATAATTTTTAAATTGTTTTCAGGCGAAGTTGGGCTCCACGGGCGAAGTTAGGGTTCCCTGCGATAGATACTTTTTCCAACCCTCATTTTCAGAGAATTGCAACATTAATAACGGAGTTTGGTTGTAAGCCACACCAAAGTAAACTCTCGCTCCCATCTGCTCTAAAATTATGTAGATGTCGCTAGGGGCGCCTCTCTAAGGCGCATAGAGTGGAAATATTTGCTGTCCTGAAGTCTCTGTAGTCTCTATTAGTGATCCTGTGTCGCGAGTTCGAGTCTTCGAGTCTTCAAATTTCGTTTATTTGCTCTAAAATGTTCTCATCTACCCATTATCTTAGGTACATCAGCGACAGCCTGTTACATTACGAGAGCTGTTAAAGCTGTCATAAAAGCCGTCGGCGATGGCGTGTTCCAAGAATTCATTTTAATGTTTTATGGCTTTTACGATTTTATTACTGTTCGATGAGAGAATAGCGAATCGGCCGCAAAGTTTTGCTGAAAAGAGATCAAGTCCTTGAATATAACGGAAATCAGTCGTCTGTTCTATAAATATATATTTATTGACGTAAGATACAATATACATAAACATGGAGACGGTAAAGAGTATATAAAAAAGTACTGGTACCTTCAGCAGTGATAGAATAGAATAGAATAGTTTATTGCATATCACATTACAAGCATGGATGGAATGGAACATATAGGTATACATGTGACACCCTGTAAGGGCACAGCAATATAAGAGGGCTACAGTAGGTGATTAAATTACAATTATTTCGCACATCATTAAAATAATATTACACATACATTCACGCATGATCATTTGATTGTATTATAACATTATTTCCTTACATAAACGAGGCACGATAATATTTTCATTTACTTTTCTGACTTTTGATATGAGGAGGTAGTAGAAGACTTCTTGGGGGACTTTCAGTATATGATTCCTGCACCATCTTCGCACTCAAAAGCTTTAATGTGTCGTCTTGTGCCTCTAACTCTTATGGAGACAGCTCTAATTACGGAAATTTTAACTTTCAGCCAGAAAATAATTTGTGAATACGCTATTCCCCGTTTATCATTTAACTTTAATGCTGTTTTTTTTTAGAAACTATTGTATTCAGTCCCTACAGCTCCGTCGCATGAGATTGAGAGATGTCGTCGCATGATGAGATTTTTGCCAGGTGAGGTTGCTGTAAGAGGAAGCGTCAGCATTTACTATGCGAACGTCGAAGAACGCTTTTCTTGAAGGTTCCCACACACTGTTTAGTAATAAATCTCCTATGAGGGCTGGTTGAGTCGCAGGGGCATCACGCATTACGGGTTTTGTTGTGCCGGTCCCCCAGGCTAGTTCGGCCCAGTGCTTAAGGTCGTCTCTATGTTGGCCGTGGCCTTGTTTTATATATTGTTTTTATGAGAAAAACACTTTTTTGTTGCCAGTACTTAGCTTATCATTTTGCACTAACATATTCTACAATAACAAGATTTAAATTACAAATATAGCAATTGTTCTACGGGGAAATAATATTTTCATTTCTTTTGTATAAAAAATTATATTAAACTATTTCGGGTGAGAATACATGCGGCCATACATGGTATGTTAGATACAGTTAAAAATAGTTTATATTTCAAGTCGGCATATTACAACAGGGTCTTGTTTCAAATAAAGTTTTAAGTCATAATGTAGGTATTGTTTGTCCGCATTTTCGTTAGCCATAATTTTGTTTTTCTCAGAAACGCGTAACTTTTGCCATAAAACAAACCTAACCTACCCTACCTATAGGATAACTTAAGGAATTTCCTGAAAGTTAACGGTCTCAGAGTTATGACTAATGATAATAGGACTATCATTACATTATGACTTTCAATTTATGCCAAACAAAGGGATCCGATTACAATACGCTTATGAACGTTGAATAAAGCTATACATATACCCCAGCTCTATTCTATCCTACTTCGAACCCTTGAGATCCGAAATGTAATGTAACTTGATACATTTTTATAAATCCGTTTTTTTTATTTTCAAAATCCTTACAAATACTCATTATGTACAAACTCGGGGGCAAGATCAGTTCTTACAGGCCAATTCAAACGTACACTGACAAATCAGAATGGCATATATATATTGTTCTTTCGTACTTTTCCGTACATGTAGTGACGCGGGACGATAACTAATAATTTGAATGTCCGTGTACATTCGAGTTGGCCTGTTAGACTTTACACGTCTTATACAATCAGTGAATCCCTGCTGATATTCACGGATGCCTCCCCCCCCCCCTCCCCGCAGAAACCGCAGCGAGGCAACTGAGCGGATAATAGATACTCATTACTTAAAGCTCTCGCTATCAATTATGAATCTAAACGGATGCTGGAGTTTATAGCACGTTTCTTCTCCGTTCAAGGAATTATACATTGCTATAGTGGTCCGAGCGTTAGTGAAGGTCTTCGTTACAGCTTAGCCAAAAATGCTTTCGTATGTCTGGATGTTTTCCTCTACCGATCGGAATACTCAACCGATTTTTAGGATTCCGTACCCAAAGGGTAAAACGGGACCCTATTACTAAGACTCCGCTATCCTTCCGTCCGTCCGTCCGTCTGTCACCATGCTGTATCTCATGAATCATGATAGCTAGCTATCAGCTGAAATTTTCACAGATGATGTATTTCTGTTGCCGCTATAGGGAGCGTGCATGAACTGTAGGAGGCAGCACAGGAGCCGTCAGATTTTTGGCGCGAGGCGTAAATGTGATGTTTATTGTTCCGATGTAGCCCGCAAGATGGCAGAACCTACAATGCACAAGAAAACACCCCAACAAGCAAAAAAGTCTCAGATTGCGCACTTTATAAGAGTGGTGAGCTTATAGCGCTCTTATTATTGTTTTGGAATAACAATCGCTCTTATATGAGTCTTAGACAAGCTAGGACAGACTTTAGTAAGGTCAGTCTTATTACCTAGTCTTATATATGTTCATAAGAGCATTTTATAATACTATTATAAGCCTCTTGCTCCTACAACAACATTTACAAAAGTCTCATTGATCTTGAGAGTACCTGGTCTTATATCCCCATTCTCTAAGTTCATTTGATTTTATATTAGACTTTCTAAATGCCATTGTAAGAATGCAAGACTAATATCAGCATAGCATAATACTATTATAAGCCTCTTGCTCCTACAATAACATTAACGAAGTCTCATTGATCTTGAGAGTACCTGGTCTTATATCCCCATTCTCTAAGTTCATTTGATTTTATATTAGACTTTCTAAATGCTATTGTAAGAATGTAAGGCTAATATCAGCATAGCATAAGGACACTGTAAGTACGTACGTTTTTGATCTTATTTAAAGCTATAATAAGAACAACAGCGGCACTTTAGTAAGATATTGGAGTGATATAGGATCAGGATACTAAATCACACAAGACAAGTTCAATATAAGATGGTTTGATCTTAAATCGATTTTGGGAATCCATAAATTTAACCATTTCGCATCAACAACCTTGTCACTTAAATAAAAAGACATTTAGTTTATTAGTATGTGTCTAGTAATCAAGTAAGGATAAACAAATATGTTAAGGGTTTTACTAAGTAAAGCAAGAAACCCTACTTAATTCAACATGGCCATATCATTTGTATTCAGAATGCCAAAGTTAGTGTAAATAATCTTAAAATACTCTAATAGTGCGCTTGAAAAATACACCTACAGCAATGGCTCACTATCAATACAAATAAATAAATAAAATAATTATAAGAGGATACAAATACCCATATTTGATCAGGCGCATGAAGTTTGAAGCGTAAAACAGGGTTTACTTTACAGTAAATAATATTTTCCCACGTGAATACTTACCGTAAAACATGAACACACACGATGATAACGAGCACGTTATTATATTTAAACATAATTCATAAACAGTTTGATAAATATTTACACTTTTTTTTTGTCACGCTGCAGTTAATTTTATTCGTACACTTATACTTTACAAATAGAATGTTTCAACTCTGTGTGATCTTCCAAAATATCAAAATAAGTTTATTTAGGCTTACAAGATACTTATGTAAAAGCGATATTAGCCTGAGGTAGCTTAAATTAGTTTTGGGAAAATTACTGTAAACGCAAACAGCATTCAATTAGACTGATATTAGAACGATATTAAAATAAATACGCTTATAATTTGTGCCCAAATCCGGGCTTATACGATGATATAAAATCAATATAAGAGCGAAAAAATTGTAGTCTTGAGACTGTTGTAAGCGTGTTTTTGCTAGTTGGGACGTGACGTGTAAATGTAGATGTTTATGGTTCCGACTCAGGCCACAAGATGGCAGACCCTCCAACGCGCACAGTCCCTATAACAACATATATTAAAAAGTACGGAACCCTCGGTGGGCGAGTCCGACTCGCACTTGTCCGATTTTTATGAACTACCACCACCACCCACACATTTTTGTTGATTCGGTTGTTGTATTTTTTCCAAATGGCAGATCTATACATTTATTTAATTTTAAGTAATGCTCGCGAGGTCTACACCACACAGATATAGTATAGGATCCCAAGCGGCTTTCATATTGATAATGACTGTGACAGGGTACAGTCAAGTGTAAAAATATGGGTACAACCAAGTTGCTCAAAAATATGTCCCACAGCTCTTATGTTGGCGAATTAAGAGCTATGGGACATATTTTTACAGTTGACTGTACGAAGTGGCACAGAAATCAATTTCCTCGAGTGTACCTACTACTTATATGGCACACGCGGGTCTCTATTGCTTCCCATAAAGTTTTAAGTCATAAATGTCATACATAATACATTGTTTGTCCGCATTCTCGTTTGCAATAATTTTCCTTTTACTCAGAGACGCATAACTTTTCAGGATTGCCATAAAACAAACCTAACCTCCTAACCCTATCTATAAGATAACCTAAGGAAATTCCTAAAAAGTTAACGGTTTCAGAGTTATGACTAATGATAATAAGACTGTCATCACATTATGACTTTCAATAATTATGCCAAACGAAGGGATCCGGGCACACCCCGATACACCGATATAGGGGTATCCAGATTAGAAGGTTGCGTGTTCAAATTACGTCGTCACCACTATAGGGGTATCTGGGATATAATAAGAAATGCAGTAATACTTTAGTACATTGTGCAACGAGGGGGGTAAGTGAAATTTTGGATACGAGGGTGGTAATTGGAATTAAAGACCCCCAATTTCTTACCCCCCAAGTTACACACAATGCAATATTCTTACCCCCCAAGTTACACACAATGTTTTTCATCACACATGCGAAGTAAAAACTAATTTTTAAGCGAAATAATTCTTAAATACGGTGATATATTTTGATACCGTAAAACTACCCAACTCTAGTCCAATACTGCAATTATAGTCCACAAGTTCAAAAGAAAATTAAGTATCTATACCAATGTTTCTTTTGATTTACTCCTAGTTTTACCTTCCATTTATAAACATACTTTGCCTTAGAACTACAAAAATATAGTAAAATACACACCTGAACGAGAAAAATTGAGTTTATTTGTGGACCATAAGTAGTTGGGAGCTTTGGATTATAGTTGGGTGGTTTTACGGTATGTCATTCGTCCGCCATTTTGTAATTGATCTTGACAGGTTAGGCATTGAAGGCACAGACCTATGCGGCATTCAGCCTCGTTTGAAAATTATGTAAAAATATTTAATATTATAACAAAAATATTAAATTATAAACGTCAGTATTTTAAAAGTAAAACTCATTCATGCTCTATGGTTTGTATGAATAAGTGACATAATAAATTAAAAAAAGCTATAACTCCCTAGGGAGTAATAGCTTTTTTTCACAATCCATAGCTCCCGCGGGAACAATATAGACCTTTGTCCTTCAGTACACCTACATGAAATAAGATCTTAAAAATTAAGAATGTGTATTCACACAGTCGCGACCGGGAGACAACTGACGAGCGAGCTATGCGTTGAACCGTCCGTCGTAGACGCGCGAAATGCTGACAACGCGTAAACTGTCCCTATAACCGATGCCTAAGGACTTGTATGTAACCACAGCGAGCCAACAAAGCGGTAAATAGATACTCATTACTTAACTCTCGCTATCAATTATGAATCTAAATGGACGCTTATTCAAGTTTATAGCACCTTTTAACAATAGCTTACATACGGGTCTATTTATTGTTCTAAGCATTATTAATTTCCTTTTTCACAAAAATAAATAATCCTCGTACAAACTTTCATCCCCTTTCTTACCCTTTTAGGTAATGAATTTCCAAAAACGCTGAAACGATTTTTCATCTATTTTAATATAATAGCTTATCAAGTTATCACGATGCACGATGTTTCAAGTTCCTATAGATTAAAATAAAACTTGAACGCTATACAAACGTTCAACCCCCTTTTAGGGGTTGAATTTTTCAAAATTGCTTCTTATCTTTTATACACTTTAAAAATGCAATTTAGTGCGCAAATTTCAAGTTTCTGGTTTTTGTAGTTTCAGCTCTGTGTTGGCGAATCAGTCAGTCACGACACACGCATTTAAATATTTATATGGATTAAATAAAGATAAAGGTAGAAATTTACACCAAAAAGATCAAACATAAAATATGATACTTGAAGGTGTCAAAATGTGTAAAAAGTTTGTGGAATATTACCTAAAATAATGTATATTTATTAAAGTCCGGTCTCTCTTCCTAGCTCATAAATTTGACCCCATTTCCAGTATGCCGTTTTCTGTTTACGTGGCTGTTTATATGGATTAAATAAAGATAAATAGAGAAATTTACAACAAAAAGATCAAACATAAAATATGATACTTGAAGGTATCGAAATGTGTAAAAAGTTTGTAGAATATTACCTAAAATAATGTATATTTATTAAAGTCCGGTCTCTCTTCCTGCCTCATAAATTTGACCCTATTTCCAGTATGTTTTCGTTTACGTGGATGCTTTAAATCAAAAGATTACACCGTTGCCCTTGATTCGAGTCGACAAGGGCCAGTCTAGTTCCCATTGCTTGCCAAACGCTAATAAACATTTGCCTAAGGGCGGTTAAGACTAGCATTTTTTTCTACGCCGTACCAAAAACAAACTTATAGGCACGTATAAAACGCTAGTCTATAACCGCCCTTAAAGTCTATTATTTAGAGCTAGTCATCATCTTCCTAGCTTTATTTTTTTTATACCACGTCGGTGGCAAACAAGCATACGGGCCTGATGGTAAGCGGTCACCATACCCTCTTACTGTGCTCCAGGCTTTTTGTCTTCGTTCACAATGCAAATCCCGTGTTCATATCCTGTTAACATTTACTTTTGTGTGTTCATCACAAATATTGGTCCTGAAGAAGGGCTCATTTGGACGGTGCAAGAACTCGCATGCGAGATTCGTTACATTGCGGTATTTGATCGGTCGGCTGATACGGATGTAACGTCAACAGTCCGCAATGTAACTAAAATCGCATGCGCGTTCGCGCGCCGTCTAAATGAGCCCTTAAGAACGAGTTTAGATGAGTCGAGACATCGTCAGCTAATATCTCCGTAGAATCCAGCGTCTCGTGTAAACTATGTCGCCTGGCGATAATCTCCGTACGAGTATCGAATGACATAATCGTAAACGAGTTTTTATTTCTCGCATTAATGTAACCATTTTTATACGATTCTCGCCCGGCGATTATTGCGTACGATAATGTCATACGATTTCTCGCCCCAAAACGGGCGAGAAACTCGTACCATCTAAATGGGCCTTAAGGATATTTTTCTGTATTAAAATTTTTATTTATATCTATCTATTATATATATCGTCGTCTAATACCTTTCACAAGCCCTATTGAGCATACTGTGGGGCTAGGTCGATTTATGTATTTATTTATTCAATTCTTCTCCAGATCCGTAACTACGGGTCACAGTTAAGCTACTTATTTAGTCGCCATGGCATCGTCGAGGCGAGAATTTACTTGCGGTTTTTAGTGCTAGGAATATTCAACGCTCCCCGGATCACCGCTTCGGTACGGTACGACCTTTGCTATTTATAACTAACCATAAATGCCCCTTACCTGGGGGCCTAGTCAAGATGCCAATCGTTTGCGCCGTAGCTAACATATCGCTAATGACTCTTATATGTGAGTTATATGGAAGATTTGTAAAGAAACATTACCATCTGCAAGAAATTAGCCAAGATGGTAAGCGCTTGCATTTTGCGATTGCAAGAGCGTTCAACTTTCAACCCGGAGGTCGTGGGTTCAAACCGCGGCTCGCACCAATGAGTTCTTCAGAAATTATGAACGATATATCATTTGATATTAAATAATTGCTTTTCGATGAAGGAAAACATCGTGAGGAAACCGAACTAATCCTAACAAAGCCTAGTTTCCCCTCTGGGTTAAATGGTCAGATGGCAGTATTTCGTGAAAAGTAGTACCGACGTGTATCAATCATCAGACAATTCTAACAACCACAAACACACTTAGTTAGTCATTTTTTTTATCACAGAGTTACCATGGCCTCCTGTCTTCACTATCAGATCAGCTCCATGTCATCATAATATTTATTGCTTGTCGTCCGATTTATTATACCTATGCAAAGTCTCAGCTCAATCAAAAATCGGGAAGTGGGTCATATTTAGCATCCAAGATGTGGCCCACATGCACTAACATACTACCAGGGCAAGTTAAATAAAAGCTTGCAAACCATCATTGTACATATATCTTTTTTTATGAAAAACCTACGGTTATTCTTAGTGTTGATGGCGACTGTTGCCCTTTTTGCCCTCAAAGCGTCCCTACCTCATAGACTTTGATAGTCCGTCGCTCGAGCGCGCGAAATACAATATTGTAATCCCTCTCTTCAAAACTTTATATATAACGTAAAGTCGGGTTACATTGACCTCAACATGGGGTAACTTAGGCTCATATATTTAGCACATATAGAAAAAACTAATTAAAATCATAAAAATGTGAATAGCCAGCTAACCTCACGACAAAGCCATAATTTCATTGCATTAACTAAACCTGCTCCGAATTAATCCCAAAGACTTTACATAAACTGATATTTAAAGCAATACCTAAATTATCAACATTTTAATTTGTAGAATCACTTATACCTTTTTTTTTTATATACTACGTCGGTGGCAAACAAGCATACGGCCTGCCTGATGGTAAGCAGTCTCCGTAGCCTATGTACACCTGCAACTCCAGAGGAGTTACATGCGCGTTGCCGACCCTAACCCCACCCCCCTCGTTGAGCTCTGGCAACCTTACTCACCGGCAGGAACACAACACTATGAGTAGGGTCAAGTGTTATTTGGCTGCGGTTTTCTGTAAGGTGGAGGTACTTCCCCAGTTGGGCTCTGCTCTAGATCTGGAATGACATCTGCTGTGCTGTGCCCTACCACACAAGGCGAGATGACATTCACATTGCCCATACCTCTCTTAAACCTACCTAGTGTAGGTAAATACCAAAATTTGTGTTGAAAATAACCACACTTGAATTGTTTCAACATTTTTATTATATCGACATTATATCAGACACAAAATGTCAGTTCCATTGCCCCATATTTGTTCGATCTGTCATTTGGCAAAAAAACTACACAAAAGCAACATGATGGAGATAAAACGTTCATTTTAACAAAAAAAATATCAGATTCTCAAAAAACTAACAAACATATCATAAACCGTTTAGGATGTGTCAAAAACCGCAAACCGCTACTATGGCATACAAAATTTATAGTTGTATGAATAAATGATAATTAAATAAATAAAAAAGCGGCCAAGTGCGAGTCGGACTCGCGCATGAAGGGTTCCGTACCATTTATGACGTATTAAAAAAAAATCTACTTACTAGATCTTGTTCAACATTTTACCACTTTGGACACACATTTTACCACTTTGGAAGTGTCTGTCGCGCAAACTATTCATTTTAGAAAAAAATGATATTAGAAACCTCAATATCATTTTTGAAGACCTATCCGTAGATAACCCACACGTATGGGTCTGATGAAAAAATTATTTTTTTTAATTTTATGACGTATTAAAAAAAACTACTCACTAGATCTCGTTCAAACCAATTTTCGGTGGAAGTTTGCATGGTAATGTATATCTTATATTTTTTTTAGATATTTCATTCTGTTATTTTAGAAGTTACGGGGGCGGGGGGGGGGGGGGGGGACACTCATTTTTTCACTTTGGAAGTGTCTCTCGCGCAAACTATTCAGTTTAGAAAAAAATGATATTAGAAACCTCAATATCATTTTTGAAGACCTATCCATAGATACCCCACCCGTGTATGGGTTTGATGAAAAAAGATTTTTTGAGTTTCAGTTCTAAGTATGGGTAACCCCCAAAATTTATTGTTTTTTTTCTATTTTTGTGTGAACATCTTAATGCGGTTCATAAAATACATCTACTTACTAAGTTTGAACAGTATAGCTCTTATAGTTTCGGAAAAAAGTGGCTGTGACATAATCGGACAGACAGACGGACATGACGAATCTATAAGGGTTCCGTTTTTTGCCATTTGGCTACGGAACCCTAAAAAGAGTCCGAGAGATCCGGGAGTGCCGGCAGAAGTGAAAACTTGAATATTAACGTTGTGCATTTTTGATATTTTGGAATGGTTAGGGAATAATTTTGCACGAATTGCTTTAATTATCAGTATAAAAGTACTATCATTTATGTGGTAAAATACAATATTCATTTATTGCGCTATCGTACACAAACATGACAATTTATATTACATTAAAAATTTAACACTTCATAACTATTACAACAATTATTATTTAACATTAAAAAATTTATCTCTCAGAAGAATCAACTTCTACTCTACTGGCTTCAATGACATTGTAACAGTTTTTCGATCAGGTCACGTGTCCGTCTTACGAATTTTCAATCTGTCGAATCTGTCGGTCACGTTACCTGTCGCGAGTTTAACATTTTTTTCCCCATCATAAAAAGTGCACAGCGCCGCTAAAGAAGTTTTCACTTCAAAAATGGAGACATTCTTGTCTTTTAGATAAGGTACAAAATATAAGGGTAAGTACCTGCTTCCAAATAAAGTAGTAATAGATATGTTGTCTTAGTAAGACTAGAGGCTCTGTTCCCTGTAGACCTCGCGAGCATAGCTTAAAACTGAACGAAATGTGTGGCTCCACCATTGTGAAAAATATCCAAAAATGAATGGACAAAAAAGTATGTTCGATTTTTGAACCTGCTCACAAAATTTCACGAACATCGGTTTGAGAATTGTGACCTGTAGAGGAGAAATCCGAGCATACGAAAGCATTTTTGCCCAAGCGGAAATGGTGAGCTTCGCTAACCCTTGGTTAACTATATTGAGGACTTGGATGGTTAATAAATATATGGAACAGCTGATTATATCGCCAATATCATATATAGATATAGTCTTGTAGTAAAAATGATTAAACACCGTCAAGTTACCTTTTAAATACCCGCTCCCGTAACGGAAACCTAAATTTATAACTTCCAGTTAAAATTAGCGCGTATACCATTCTAGGCACCGAGAAAACGAAATTGAGATAGTGATGTGCGGAATTGAAACGTCTCCCGCGCGGCGGCGCGGCGTCACATTCACGAGACATTTATCGCTGGTTAACTGGTATATCTTGGTCTTAGAACTGGTTACAATTGTAAGTAGCTTAGTTAGGGTTACACTGGTGGTTGGGAGGTTTAAGTTCGCGCATGCGTGGCGTGCGGGGGTCGGGGAGGCTGTGCGGGGCGCAGCCTCCGGGCTCGGAGCTGCACTCCCGTGCCGCGAGCCGCCCGAATCGATCTCGGGCATCGCGCCCTGGCGAACTCGCGCCGCCGTCGCAGCCCGGCAGGCCTCGTGCTTACATAACGTGTGTTACTGGTTAGTGTTGTGTACAACTGTGACGGTATGATCTCCGCAGTTGACGGATCACGTGAGACGTGCTCATCAGTCATTCACAATATTGCCATTGTAGTTCAACCTTGTAGCTTCATCATAGTAGTTCCATATGACAGAAGACACTTTACACGTTACACATACCTGTAGTTAAGTTACATCTCTTTCATCCAGATATAATCAGGTGTAGCGCCAGCGACACTGGTTAATAGACAGTAATTCTGAACATGACGATATTTTGGACCAAATCATTGTATTTGAGAGCTTTATTACTATGATTAAAGCCTTAATTTCTGATATAATTAGTTGTACTACAAATATCGAAGCTATTTATTAAATATAAGACGTGCTTTTGGCGCGAACATTTGAAGATACTGAGTAAAAATCCTATCAAAACAATACACTGCTATGAGTTAGATTGTTTTAAATAAATTAGCGTTTAAACTTATGAACTCACATAGCATACTAGCAGGACTTCTAGAAAAGATATGACAAATATCGGGAGGACGTATGATACGACACTTTTAATAAGAGATTACGATGAGATTTCACATGCAGTGGAAACGAATTAATTTACAAAACAATGAACATGAACATCACTTATAGCTAGAGCTGTCAGAGTACGTAGGCGCAATCATATTTAAGTACTTTTCCGAGAAATATAAAAACGTTGCAAAGGTTACATAGTTACTCTATTGCCACTAAAAACTAAACTCTCGGATTATCTTAAAAATCGTGAGAAATTTTTCATGTGGGTTAATCTTATGGGATATCCATCATTTTCTGTCAAGCTGTCGGTAAAAGCTTGTTTTATCCGGGCACGACATAATCGACGTAAGCCTGTCACTGTCAGCTATCATTTCAATAGGTATGCGCCCCGGTTCGGTCCAAGTGGCAAAGACAAAAGGCCGCCGGCGCGACACCGGGCGTTTTCACCCGCCGTCGCTTGCTCGCTAACCGGGCCGGTTTAGGGTATGGTATCGGTGTTGAGCGTCGAGCGGACGTTCGGCGAGGCGTGCGGCGTGTCGAGCTTCCAAGTGTCTTGTACAGCGTGCTCTGAGGCCGCGTGCATACGTTTTCATTTGTTTAACATCACCACACACACACCCACAGGCCTATTTGAACATGCACTGACATGAAACTGATATTAGAATCATAGTTAGCTCTCATTCGCGAGTTCATTTAGCTGAGATTTGTCCGCACAAGTATGAGTGCGAGCGAGACGCCCGCGTGAATGTCAGCTAACTGATATGATTTCAATATCATTCAATATTGGTTTGATGTAAGTTCACATTCAAATTGACCTGACAATGAATGAGCCGCAGCTATATTATATAAGAATGAGAGTTGGTCATCATCGTTGTGAACATCTTGCCCGCTTTACTACTTCTGCTGTCAGCTATACCTAATTCCATTTTAAATAGGTCACCTCATCATAGTGTTATAACATACGGGGAATAAATATCGGTATCCGATACGTATCCGATGATTTCATCACAAGTGTACAATCAGCTGTAGAGAAAAGTGACCCCCGCCCCCCTTCTGCATAAAATTTTGTATGCAAAGTTGCTAAACAAATAGTATGTCATGAAGTCCAGTACTTATGGAAATGTAATCAGTTTTTTAAGTCTACAATTATTATCTTCATACTAATTTTACCTGCGCCATTCATTAATCTTTAGTACTATTCGCTAATCACTTGTCCCTAAATTACATGATGCTGATGCTTTCTTACCTTACTCTTTTTTTCTTGATATAATACACTAACTCAAAAAGAGGAAAGTCAGCTCCTGATAGCGGAAAGAAAAGTGCTCAGGAAGACCCTGGGACCTGTCCGAAGTGACGACGGCTCCTGGAGGATCCGGAAAAATGCCGAGATCGAAGAGTTGGTGGCTGAGCCCAATATCATCGGCGTAACTAAATCCCACAGACTTCGCTGGCTCGGTCACCTACTCAGAATGGGGGAGGATCGCGTAGTCAAGGAAGCGTACTTGAGGCGACCAACCGGCCGTCGACTGATCGGGCGCCCCAGGTACCGCTGGTGTGATGTCGTGGAGGCGGACCTGCGTCGGCTGAATGCCAATTCATGGCAGGAAACCGCGCTGGATCGGGACAGGTGGCGTTCTCTCGTTTCGGAGGCCAAGATTCTTTTTGGATCGCTGAGCCAAAGCAGTTAGTTAGATATAATATACGGCATGAAAACTGTCTTTTAGTATTCCATCCTATAGGTGTCAACATATTTATCATTTTATCTCAGACACAGACGAAACGCAATTCAACGCCCGTAATCAAATCACACAAATTACATACAATCTTCATACAGTCATTCGTGTCCTTGAAATACCATCACTCTTCAAGAAACGAGTAAAGGCTGATAAAAGAGAGATTAATAAGACATGAAAGAAAATGACATAGGTATATAAAACTTGCTTAAGGCGGGTGTCTTCTATACGGCTCCCACGAGCTTGTCACTGACCTGACACTGCCATATTCGCTGTCTGCATAACTTACTTTCTATACATCTCGCACTAATATGCCAGTATGAGTAAGATGCATAGAAAGTAAGCTACGCACACGCTAGCAAAAATTTCAGTGTCATGTCCGTGACAAGCTCGTGGTAAGGCTACTATATTGAATATCCTCCAGCGTGACATGGTGAAATCGAAACCAAAATAAAACTTAGTTGATATTGAGTAAAAAATACACGTCTTACTTTACTAATTACAAACTGAAATAAATATATTTTTTTAGCGTCGGACCACGCTGCGTTCAAGGCAAGTGTAACGTCCAGTTTGGAACTGTAAGCATTGCCACTGCCAAGCCAGTGCAAACAGCGTGGTCGGATTCTAACTAGATGCCATAGACCAAGCCCTCTAGGGGCCGAGGCTGAATTCGAACTGGCATCTTCATCTGTCGCGACAGACTCCATAACAGTTAATTTTAATATTACTTAGTTTTCATTTAGTATAC